>NC_089806.1:6898959-7001459 GCF_029633855.1 Hoplias malabaricus
CCCATCCTCCTCTGGTCAAACTACTGATAAGCATCATGAATAGTTTACAGTCTGTGTATTAGTGGTTATTAATTAGGTTGTGAATGGATTGGAAGTCATTAATAATCAGAGTTATAAAACACAGAGCAGCTGTTTACCCACATCTACACACACCTACACTGTTAAATCTCAGATCGTGCTGGATACTGACTTTATCTTCTCCATCAGTCGACATTAAGCCAGTCATTTTTTCAGGTGACTGTCTGTGAGGAGTGTGGTGTGTTCTCCCTGTGTCTGCGTGGGTTTCCTCCGGGTGACTGTCTGTGAGGAGTGTGGTGTGTTCTCCCTGTGTCTGCGTGGGTTTCCTCCGGGTGACTGTCTGTGAGGAGTGTGGTGTGTTCTCCCTGTGTCTGTGTGGGTTTCCTCCGGGTGACTGTCTGTAAGGAGTGTGGTGTGTTCTCCCTGTGTCTGCGTGGGTTTCCTCCGGGTGATTGTCTGTGAGGAGTGTGGTGTGTTCTCTCTGTGTCTGCGTGGGTTTCCTCCGGGTGATTGTCTGTGAGGAGTGTGGTGTGTTCTCCCTGTGTCTGCGTGGGTTTCCTCCGGGTGACCATCTGTGAGGAGTGTGGTGTGTTCTCTCTGTGTCTGCGTGGGTTTCCTCCGGGTGACCGTCTGTGAGGAGTGTGGTGTGTTCTCTCTGTGTCTGCGTGGGTTTCCTCCGGGTGACTGTCTGTGAGGAGTGTGGTGTGTTCTCCCTGTGTCTGCGTGGGTTTCCTCCGGGTGACTGTCTGTAAGGAGTGTGGTGTGTTCTCTCTGTGTCTGCGTGGGTTTCCTCCGGGTGACTGTCTGTGAGGAGTGTGGTGTGTTCTCCCTGTGTCTGCGTGGGTTTCCTCCGGGTGACTGTCTGTGAGGAGTGTGGTGTGTTCTCCCTGTGTCTGCGTGGGTTTCCTCCGGGTGACCGTCTGTGAGGAGTGTGGTGTGTTCTCTCTGTGTCTGCGTGGGTTTCCTCCGGGTGACTGTCTGTGAGGAGTGTGGTGTGTTCTCTCTGTGTCTGCGTGGGATTCCTCCGGGTGACTGTCTGTGAGGAGTGTGGTGTGTTCTCTCTGTGTCTGCGTGGGTTTCCTCCGGGTGATTGTCTGTGAGGAGTGTGGTGTGTTCTCCCTGTGTCTGCGTGGGTTTCCTCCGGGTGACTGTCTGTGAGGAGTGTGGTGTGTTCTCTCTGTGTCTGCGTGGGTTTCCTCCGGGTGATTGTCTGTGAGGAGTGTGGTGTGTTCTCCCTGTGTCTGCGTGGGTTTCCTCCGGGTGACTGTCTGTGAGGAGTGTGGTGTGTTCTCTCTGTGTCTGCGTGGGTTTCCTCCGGGTGATTGTCTGTGAGGAGTGTGGTGTGTTCTCCCTGTGTCTGCGTGGGTTTCCTCCGGGTGACTGTCTGTGAGGAGTGTGGTGTGTTCTATCTGTGTCTGCGTGGGTTTCCTCCGGGTGACTGTCTGTGAGGAGTGTGGTGTGTTCTCTCTGTGTCTGCGTGGGATTCCTCCAGGTGACTGTCTGTGAGGAGTGTGGTGTGTTCTCTCTGTGTCTGCGTGGGTTTCCTCCGGGTGACTGTCTGTGAGGAGTGTGGTGTGTTCTCTCTGTGTCTGCGTGGGTTTCCTCCGGGTGCTCTGGTTTCCTCCCACGCTCCAAAAAACACACGTTGGTAGGTGGATTGGTGACTCAGAATTTTCCGTAGGTGTGAGTGAATGTGTGTGTGTTGTCCTGTGAAGGACTGGCGCCCCCTCCAGGGTGTGTTCCTGCCTTGCGCCCAGTGATTCCAGGTGGGCTCTGGACCCGCCACGACCCTGAACTGGATTACAGATAATGGTTACAGATAATGAATGAATGAATGATTACATGATGTCCCTGAACATGTGAAATGACTAAATTCACAGTCTAAAGTCTCAGCTTAACCTTTCCCTTTCTCTGTTTTCTTTATATCCCTGTGTTACAGATGATTATCAATGCCCTTTAAGGTGTTTTTCAAATGTGATTACCATGCAATAAACATATTTTTAAACCATTTATAAACCTTTATATATGCAGTCTTGTTTTAAAGTGGTGCCAATAATGACATGGTTTCACCAAGAAAACGACTGACTGAACGTTCAACACATTAAAAGAAGTGCTTCCTCATTCACACAGTCACAGACAGTACGTAAAGACTCACACAAAGACAGCGTTTTCTACTCTTACAGCAGTCAAGCTGAGAGCCCCACACTTTGCAGAGATCAGAAATCCTACATCTAAATGTTGTGCTTCTGCTGAATTTAGATTGAAGTTGTTATTCAAAGCAGACGGCTTCATTAACCCACGACCGAAGCCTGTTTCTTATTACTTGTGTGAGGCAGGATTCAGAGTTAGCGCAGAAGCTAATCTGCTGGCAGGCCTTTCCTTTGCTGGGGCTCTGGTGCCGGTCCTAATGCTGGAGAAGAGGAGATGAAGGTTTTTATCTAATGTTCCAGATATCAGCGGGAGGTTTTTATTCCCTCCAATCATTGTACAATCTGTAGCTACATTATGTGACAGGCTTTTTAGGCTCTTTATGTGCCATATATAGCCTCATTCATGGATGTGAAAAATTACACAAATGGACATTTCAGCTGTAGAGACCAGCTCTTCACACTGGACTAGAATTCAGACGTGTGTGTGAGATTCAGATATGAGCTGGTGAAGAAGCATTGATGAATATGTGTAAAAGCTACACCTTCAGAAGGTTGTCTCATCTCTTATAGTTTATTCAAAATGTGGTTAACTAGCATCCGGCATAGATAAAGGGGAAATATTCGTTCTGGGTCGTAATGAAAGATCTGTGGCCTGCGCTGGTCAAAATACCACAAGGATCAAACCCAACAGCAGTGTTCTCCCCCTGTGTAAACAGCCCTGTTCAGAACGGCCGCTTTCAGCGCCTGTTCCTTTAAATGATAATGAGCCGCTCGCTGTTCACCCCGACCCCGAGCGCACAGCAGTGAGGAGCGGCACGTGTGCGAAATCACTACTTAAAATGGTTCTGGAGGCAGTGCTTTCTTTGTGATTAGTTACCAGTCAAAAGGCAGGGAAGGATGTGATTGGGCGGAGATTTTCAAATACCAGGCTATAAACCATTAAAGCCCTACCCTCATGGTTCGTGTGCTCTGACTGACAATCAGGAGCAAAGAGCAGAAGCTCTGGTTTTTAGCTGTTTTTGCTCGGTTTTCTTTCTCAGTTTTTACACTTATTTCTCCGCACTTATTGTGTTTTGCTCTGTTTCACCTAGTCTTTGTGCTCTCGCATAAATACCACTTTGTAGGAAAACTACAGGTGTTTACAGGTTCTTTGGCTCATGATCTTTTAGTGAATAACATATGTCCCTAATGTTATAAAAATAGCACGCTACTGAGGAGCAGTTCGTAAATATTTGTATGGGAGAAACTACACCCCCCTGTAGTTCAGTTCCTATCAGTTTGTGTGACTGTGTGAGTGAAGCATCGAGAAACACCACAAGGTTAAATACTTGATTGTATTCTTGATTCATCAGAACAACTCCACAGCAGGGCGGCACAGTGGGTAGTGTCGCAGTCACTCAGCTCCAGGGGCCTGGAGGTTGTGGATTCGATTCACGCTCCGGGTGACTGTCTGTGAGGAGTGTGGTGTGTTCGCCCTGTGTCTGCGTGGGTTTCCTCCGGGTGACTGTCTGTGAGGAGTGTGGTGTGTTCTCTCTGTGTCTGCGTGGGTTTTCTCCGGGTGACTGTCTGTGAGGAGTGTGGTGTGTTCTCCCTGTGTCTGCGTGGGTTTCCTCCGGGTGACTGTCTGTGAGGAGTGTGGTGTGTTCTCTCTGTGTCTGCGTGGGTTTCCTCCAGATGACTGTCTGTGAGGAGTGCGGTGTGTTCTCCCTGTGTCTGCTTGGGTTTCCTCCGGGTGACTGTCTTTGAGGAGTGTGGTGTGTTCTCCCTGTGTCTGCGTGGGTTTCCTCCAGGTGACTGTCTGTGAGGAATGTGGTGTGTTCTCCCTGTGTCTGCGTGGGTTTCCTCTGGGTGACTGTCTGTGAGGAATGTGGTGTGTTCTCCCTGTGTCTGCGTGGGTTTCCTCCGGGTGACTGTCTGTGAGGAGTGCGGTGTGTTCTCCCTGTGTCTGCGTGGGTTTCCTCCGGGTGACTGTCTGTGAGGAATGTGGTGTGTTCTCCCTGTGTCTGCGTGGGTTTTCTCCGGATGACTGTCTGTGAGGAGTGCAGTGTGTTCTCCCTGTGTCTGCATGGGTTTCCTCCGGGTGACTGTCTGTGAGGAGTGTGGTGTGTTCTCCCTGTGTCTGCGTGGGTTTCCTCCAGGTGACTGTCTGTGAGGAATGTGGTGTGTTCTCCCTGTGTCTGCGTGGGTTTCCTCCAGGTGACTGTCTGTGAGGAGTGTGGTGTGTTCTCCCTGTGTTTGCGTGGGTTTCCTCCGGGTGACTGTCTGTGAGGAATGTGGTGTGTTCTCCCTGTGTCTGCGTGGGTTTCCTCCAGGTGACTGTCTGTGAGGAATGTGGTGTGTTCTCCCTGTGTCTGCGTGGGTTTCCTCCGGATGACTGTCTGTGAGGAGTGTGATGTGTTCTCTCTGTGTCCGTGTGGGTGTCCTCCGGGTGCTCCGGTTTCCTCCCACAGTCCAAAAACACACGTTGGTAGGTGGATTGGTGACTCAAAAGTGTCCGTAGGTGTGAGTGTGTGAGTGTCTTTGTTGCCCTGCGAAGGTCTGGCGCCCCCTCCAGGGTGTATTCCTGCCTTGCACCCAATGATTCCAGGTAGGCTCTGGACCCACCGCGACACTGAACTGGATAAGGGTTACAGACAATGAATGAATGAATGAACTCCACATCACCGAACATCTGCGGTTGCTGCAGAGCAGTTGGCAACATCGCTGCCTCCTTCATGCACTGGGGTTTGATTCCCTGTTTGGGTAACCCTACAGTAATGAGAGTCCTTGGGTAGGACTCTTAACACAGTGTTCTAAAGTACTGAGGATCGTTAGCCACTCTGGTTTAAAGTGTGTGGACTGTAACAGTGAAGGAGTTACCCCCTCATCCCGAAGGCGGATCCTCTCAGAGCCCACGCTGGAATTTCATCAGAGAGAGTGTAGAGTGAATTTTTAATCTCATGTTTAGTCATGCTTTGTCTCAGATGTAGCCGTTGGTATTTATGCCGTAGCACAGCGTTGGCAATCTGCCGCTCGGATCCATTTTAGTTCAGAGATCTTTGTAGCGGTGCCCTTGGGATGCTGTGTGATCCTTCAAAAAAAAAAGAGAGAGAGGGAAAAGAGATGTCATTACAGACCCCTTTTTGGAATTATTTTATCTCTGTGTTTCAAATCTCATTTGGCGACTCATTTTTCCTCATCGTCTGCTTCGGCGCTGGTGCTCTGCTAAAGTCTCTGATAAGGGGATAACAGAGGGACAACAAAAGGAATTAAGTTTTTTGAAGTGGGGGCGAGTGACCGAGAAAGAAACTAGGGTCGCTGACGGCATGGTGGCCATTATACAGCTCTACAATCTTGGGTAGGAGCCAGAGTATTTACAGAGGCAGACTCTTCATGACACTACACCAATCAGCCCTAGCATTTGGGAGTCGTCAATCTGGAATCACAGAACTCCTTGGCTTGGTTATCTGGTTGATATATTGTTGGGGTGGGGGGGGGGGGGGGGGTTACGTTTCGGCATTGCTGCTCGACATGAGGGTAGGTACATGAGCTTTGCCTGAGGTAAACAAGGACTACTGACGTGCAGAGAAGGTTATCGACAAATAACGGTAGCTCTACAGTCAGACCGTCCAATCAGAAGATTTTAGGCTACTTCACCACGCCCCCTTCTCACTCAAGCGAACCAATCGGAGTAGGGGAGGGCGGGACTAGTTTGTGAACGAAACTTCTCGAAGTTCTATGTAAGCTCTAGAAAAACAACATCCCGGACGTTTGTGAAATTCCGCCCGGACATTTTTTTTAAGTCTAAAAAAGAGGACATGTCCGGGTAAAAGAGGACGTCTGGTCACCCTATACACTATGGTATCACATTTTGACAGAACACTGGAGTATAGTGTGACTCTTGCTTGTGTTGTATTTTGAAACTGCAACCATCAGCACAGCCGCCATGTTGTCTCAGAGGGGGCAAAGACAGGGCAGCAGCACCGGATACGGACCCGGATTTACATGCCCCTGCTTATCTAGCTACTGAGCCACTGCGGATACCGAATGACGTAGCTATAGTAACAACACCATAACTGAAGCAGCCATGTGATCGACTTGCATGGTGTTGAAGATCGAGCTGTCGACTGCGCCACTGCTCTACCGTCTTCTTTGTTAATCCCATGGCTCCACACACACTTCGCTGAAGACTTGTGAGCTCTGTTCAGAGGATCGGCAGAGAATGTTAGAACGACACGTACAGAACTGTAGAATAAGAACAGGACACTACACTTCTTTTGCCAGTGCTTCCTCCATCTTTCTCTCTAGTGGGTTTTCCTGCCACAGTTTTGTCTGCGTGGGTTTCCTCCGGGTGACTGTCTGTGAAGAGTGTGGTGTGTTCTCTCTGTGTCTGCGTGGGTTTCCTCCGGGTGACTGTCTGTGAGGAGTGTGGTGTGTCCTCCCTGTGTCTGCGTGGGTTTCCTCCGGGTGACTGTCTGTGAGGAGTGTGGTGTGTCCTCCCTGTGTCTGCGTGGGTTTCCTCCGGGTGACTGTCTGTGAGGAGTGTGGTGTGTTCTCCATGTGTCTGCGTGGGTTTCCTCCGGGTGACTGTCTGTGAGGAGCGTCGTGTGTTCTCCCTGTGTCTGCGTGGGTTTCCTCCGGGTGACTGTCTGTGAGGAGTGTGGTGTGTTCTCCCTGTGTCTGCGTGGGTTTCCTCCGGGTGACTGTCTGTGAGGAGTGTGGTGTGTTCTCCATGTGTCTGCGTGGGTTTCCTCCGGGTGACTGTCTGTGAGGAGCGTCGTGTGTTCTCCCTGTGTCTGCGTGGGTTTCCTCCGGGTGACTGTCTGTGAGGAGTGTGGTGTGTTCTCTCTGTGTCTGCGTGGGTTTCCTCCGGGTGACTGTCTGTGAGGAGTGTGGTGTGTTCTCCATGTGTCTGCGTGGGTTTCCTCCGGGTGACTGTCTGTGAGGAGCGTCGTGTGTTCTCCCTGTGTCTGCGTGGGTTTCCTCCGGGTGACTGTCTGTGAGGAGCGTCGTGTGTTCTCCCTGTGTCTGCGTGGGTTTCCTCCGGGTGACTGTCTGTGAGGAGCATCGTGTGTTCTCCCTGTGTCTGCGTGGGTTTCCTCCGGGTGACTGTCTGTGAGGAGTGTGGTGTGTTCTCTCTGTGTCTGCGTGGGTTTCCTCCAGGTGACTGTCTGTGAGGAGTGTGGTGTGTTCTCCCTGTGTCTGTGTGGGTTTCCTCCGGGTGACTGTCTGTGAGGAGTGTGATGTGTTCTCCCTGTGTCTCCAGACTCTCCATCCTTTTCTCTCCTATCCATGCTTCAGAACCTAGCTTTTCTTTCACTCTCTCTCTGTCTCTCTCTCACTCTGACTCCTCCAGCTGTAGCCCAGCAGTGTTCATCTGTTTTGGACGGAGGGCTGAAGGTCTGGGGTGGGATGTTTCCTCTCCAGCTTTAACAGCGATTTCATCTGGAACATAAATGAATGACGATCACGTTCTGAAAGTGTGCACAAGTGTATAGGTTGTGTTTAACATTATTTGCTGATGCTAATATGCTTCCAATATCATGTGAGCATTCGCCCTGATGGAAAAAAAAACGTGTAAATAGATTAATACAAAAGCAAAGCCAGAATGCTGATATTTAAATGTCATCTTTTCATTGTGTTCACTGTAGGCCAATTTCCAAAAGCAAAGAATGTGAGTCAAACAAAAGCCTCTTAGCTGATTAGGGGTGTGATTCAGTGAGGATCCAGTCGCGACAGACATGCACTCGCACTTGTCATTTAACGCACTGTAGTCGTTGAGTAATCAGTCTGCCATTAGGGAGGAAATGGCTGACACGGTGACTTCAATGTGGGTGAAATCAAAGCTCATGTGAGTGTTCCCGTCTTTGTGTCGACACAAAGAAGCAATTATGAGGATATTTTCTTATTTCCATGACAGGCGTGTGGTCGCCATCGAATCTGGAGCCATGAAAAGGCTGAGGTGTGTTCTCTAATGCTGTTTTTGTGGGCCTTTATTCCTTCTCCTCAAGCTCCCTTTGTAGTGTCTTCATATTTGGAGAAAGGAATTAAAAATGCACATGGCCTCTTCTCCAAAGCGTGAAAGTCTTTCTTTTTTCTGACTCCAGAGAGATGCAAATCAGCGTTTTGACTCAACCAACGTCATTATTATCATATTGATAATGGGACTCATGAAGTGTAAATGTCCTGCGCAGGAGCTTCGGCTCCATTCCCCACGTGTTAAAGTCAGAATTAGCATCATGAAGGTCAAGGACTCTAAATAACAGAGCTGCCTAATGTTGGGTAATCAGCTCCCAAACAATGCCTGTTGGAGCAGAAATGGAAAGGAATGTGTTTGCATGCACAATGATGAGCTTCAATCACACAGTCATTAGCATCAGAGCACTGACCGGCATGGGAAGGGTACTGGTCATAATCGTCTGCCACAATTAAAGGCAGAATTGGTGATTCTGAAGTTTAACTTGGAGGCACGGTGGTGCAGCAGGTAGTGTCACAGTCACGCAGCTCCAGGGGCCTGGAGGTTGTGGGTTCGAGTCCTGCTCCGGGTGACTGTCTGTGAGGAGTGTGGTGTGTTCTCCCTGTGTCTGCGTGGGTTTCCTCCGGGTGACTGTCTGTGAGGAGTGTGGTGTGTTCTCCCTGTGTCTGCGTGGGTTTCCTCCGGGTGACTGTCTGTGAGGAGTGTGGTGTGTTCTCCCTGTGTCTGCGTGGGTTTCCTCCGGGTGACTGTCTGTGAGGAGTGTGGTGTGTTCTCCCTGTGTCTCCAGACTCTCCAAAAACACGTTGGTAGGTGAATTGGTGACTGTCTGTGAGGAGTGTGGTGTGTTCTCCCTGTGTCTGCGCGGGTTTCCTCTGGGTGACTGTCTGTGAGGAGTGTGGTGTTTTCTCCCTGTGTCTGCGTGGGTTTCCTCCGGGTGACTGTCTTTGAGGAGTGTGGTGTGTTCTCCCTGTGTCTGCGTGGGTTTTCTCCGGGTGACTGTCTGTGAGGAGTGTGGTGTGTTCTCCCTGTGTCTGCGTGGGTTTCCTCCGGGTGACTGTCTGTGAGGAGTGTGGTGTGTTCTCCCTGTGTGTCTCTCTGTGTCTGCGTGGGTTTCCTCCGGGTGACTGTCTGTGAGGAGTGTGGTGTTTTCTCCCTGTGTCTGCGTGGGTTTCCTCCGGGTGGCTGTCTGTGAGGAGTGTGGTGTGTTCTCTCTGTGTCTGCGTGGGTTTCCTCCAGGTGACTGTCTGTGAGGAGTGTGGTGTGTTCTCTCTGTGTCTGCCTGGGTTTCCTCCGGGTGACTGTCTGTGAGGAGTGTGGTGTGTTCTCCCTGTGTCTGCGTGGGTTTTCTCCGGGTGACTGTCTGTGAGGAGTGTGGTGTGTTCTCCCTGTGTCTGCGCGGGTTTCCTCCGGGTGACTGTCTGTGAGGAGTGTGGTGTGTGTTCTCCCAGTGTCTGCGTGGGTTTCCTCCGTGTCACTGTCTGTGAGGAGTGTGGTGTGTTCTCCCTGTGTCAGCGTGGGTTTCCTCCGGGTGACTGTCTGTGAGGAGTGTGGTGTGTTCTCCCTGTGTCAGCGTGGGTTTCCTCCGGGTGACTGTCTGTGAGGAGTGTGGTGTGTTCTCTCTGTGTCTGCGTGGGTTTCCTCCGGGTGACTGTCTGTGAGGAGTGTGGTGTGTGTTCTCCCTGTGTCTGCATGGGTTTCCTCCGGGTGACTGTCTGTGAGGAGTGTGGTGTGTGTTCTCCCAGTGTCTGCGTGGGTTTCCTCCGGGTCACTGTCTGTGAGGAGTGTGGTGTGTTCTCTCTGTGTCTGCGTGGGTTTCCTCCGGGTGACTGTCTTTGAGGAGTGTGGTTTGTTCTCCATGTGTCTGCGTGGGTTTTCTCGGGGTGACTGTCTGTGAGGAGTGTGGTGTGTTCTCCCTGTGTCTGCGTGGGTTTCCTCCGGGTGACTGTCTGTGAGGAGTGTGGTGTGTTCTCCCTGTCTCTGCGTGGGTTTCCTCCGGGTGACTGTCTGTGAGGAGTGTGGTGTGTTCTCCCTGTGTCAGCGTGGGTTTCCTCCGGGTGACTGTCTGTGAGGAGTGTGGTGTGTTCTCTCTGTGTCTGCGTGGGTTTCCTCCGGGTGACTGTCTGTGAGGAGTGTGGTGTGTGTTCTCCCTGTGTCTGCATGGGTTTCCTCCGGGTGACTGTCTGTGAGGAGTGTGGTGTGTGTTCTCCCAGTGTCTGCGTGGGTTTCCTCCGGGTCACTGTCTGTGAGGAGTGTGGTGTGTTCTCTCTGTGTCTGCGTGGGTTTCCTCCGGGTGACTGTCTTTGAGGAGTGTGGTTTGTTCTCCATGTGTCTGCGTGGGTTTTCTCGGGGTGACTGTCTGTGAGGAGTGTGGTGTGTTCTCCCTGTGTCTGCGTGGGTTTCCTCCGGGTGACTGTCTGTGAGGAGTGTGGTGTGTTCTCCCTGTGTCTGCGCGGGTTTCCTCCGGGTGACTGTCTGTGAGGAGTGTGGTGTGTGTTCTCCCAGTGTCTGCGTGGGTTTCCTCTGTGTCACTGTCTGTGAGGAGTGTGGTGTGTGTTCTCCCTGTGTCTGCATGGGTTTCCTCCGGGTGACTGTCTGTGAGGAGTGTGGTGTGTGTTCTCCCAGTGTCTGCGTGGGCTTCCTCCGGGTGACTGTCTGTGAGGAGTGTGGTGTGTTCTCTCTGTGTCTGTGTGGGTTTCCTCCAGGTGACTGTCTGTGCTTCGGTTTCCTCCCACGGTCCAAAAACACGTTGGTAGGTGAATTGGTGACTCAAAAGTGTCCATAGGTGTTAATGAGTGTGTATGTGTTGCCCTGTGAAGCATTGGTGCCCCCTCTAGGGAGTGATCGCACCTTGTGCCCAGTGATTCTGGGTAGGCTCTGGACCCACCGCGACCCTGAATTGGAGAAGTGTTTTCAGACCATGAATGAAGATTAATTTGTCTTTGAAGGTGTTAGTTTGAGCTGAAGGTGATCTTGACTGAAATGTGTTTTCACTGTTTGAATTATCACAGAAACTCATTTGTAACTGGAGTTGTTAAATTTTGTAGCATTTGGGTCTGTGTTTACTCTCACGCAGTTATCGGGCTCCTGATTGTAGACTAGGTTCCTCGCTAAATGATCTGTAACAGCAAAACTAAGTCAATATTACCCACCTATGGAGCAGGAATAGAGCAATACCCTCGTCTCTTTTCATGATTTTTGATGTTTGGAGATCTGTTTAGATCTCTTTAGAAGCCATGAGCAGAAAGAGAAAGCCTAGCATGTCGGACTGAGCCACTTTGTTTTATTTATTTATTTATTTACCCATTTCCTGACACCGGGGCTTCGTAAACACATTAGACCAGTTTCGAGAGCACAAACAGACTGGAGAACAGCACATTGTGAGGAAACATCTTCTGAAATGTTTTTGTTTTTTAGTTAAAATGTTGAACATGCCTTTAAGACAAAACCAGAGCCACTGAATTTTTTTTTCTTTGAGCAGTGTCACTTTACCCCAGCCCTGCTTTTCATATCCCACTTCCACGAGTGTTTACTTTCTTCACATTGTCCTAATGGAAACAGGGAGATATTACCCTGACTGGTCTGGTGTGTGTTATCTGCTAACATTACACCAAAATAACTGTATGTGAGAATTCACCACACTTTACTAATGCTCTTATGTTGTTATGGTCACACTCATATGTGAAGGGTGGGTGGAAATGTAGTAGATCTATATTTAGTTGCACTTGAAGTTCACAATAAACAGCACTTTAGACTTTAAGATACTCATTACGCTACTAGATAATCGTCACTCATTACCGTTATGTTTTGTAACACTCACCCAGTCACTCACACACTCACACCTGTGGACAGTGTCACACACTCACTCAGTCACTCACACACTCACACCTGTGGACAGTGTAACACACTCACTCAGTCACTCTCACACTCACACCTGTGGACAGTTTCACACACTCACCCAGTCACTCACACACTCACACCTGTGGACAGTGTCACACACTCACCCAGTCACTCACACACTCACACCTGTGGACGGTTTCACACACTCACCCAGTCACTCACACACTCACCCAGTCACTCACACACTCACGCAGTCACTCACACACTCACACCTGTGGACAGTTTCACACACACACACACACACACACACACTCACTCGCTCACTCACACCTGTGGACAGTTTCACACACACACACACACACACACACTCACTCGCTCACTCACACCTGTGGACAGTTTCACACATTCACTCGCACTCACAACTCTGGACTCTCTCTCTCTCTCTCTCTCTCTCTCTCTCTCTCTCTCTCTCTCTCTCTCTCTCTCACACACACACACACACACACCTGTGGACACTTTGACCCAGCTAATCTAAACCTGGGACACACACTCTCACTGAATCCTATTGAGATTTCAGGTCATTAAGCTCATGCTGTTTCTAATCAGGGCTTTCTCCGGTCGTTGTTGTGCTTGTGTTGCCTTGTCTTTCTTTCCTGCGTGGGAGGGGGGTCACAGATGCTGATCACAGCGCTGGCTTAATGCTTCGTCTGATCGAAGACATGGGCAGGTAATTGATTGATGGGTCGAGCAATCAGCGTCTCTCCTTCTGCCCTAGCCTGCAGGACGAGCGCCGTCGATCAATTCCCCTCCCACCGGAGCCATAGCATTAAGGCTCAGGAAGTTTCAGTAACAGCCTCGGCTGGATCCTCGCTCCGTCCAGGGACCTGCTACGCCTTTGACCTGAGAACGGAGCTGTTGACTTTGCTAAAGTCAAAACACAGAGACTTTTATCAGCGCCCCAGGATGGAGGATTACATTCCACAGTTCAGAAAAGGCCAAGCTTTCACACAATTAGAGCACGGCTTCTGGTGGAAAACACTCTCGGTTCCTGGGACTTTGGGGTAATTAAGGATGAATACTGCCCCCCTCTGTGTGCTTCATTAATGGTGCACCAAAATCAAGTCGCTGGCTTCTTTGAAAAGGTCACAATCTTCAGAGAAATTGTGGTAAATCCTAAGGTAGGAGCTAAAGGCCTTGAGCTAATTCATTTTCCCCTCCTTTTTAGGAAAGGACTCCTTTTGGCTGAACTTTAGATCCATTACTTTTCGGTATTTCTTCTGAAACCAAGAGTATTTCTCAGGTTAATGCCTAATACTCGTTTGTTAAGGCTTTACATTAGATATAAGTGCATTTCTGTGAGGATTTGATGGCACTGGAACATGACAGTATTAGTAAGGTCAGCTACTGATGTTGGACGATTAGTTCTAGTTCAAAACACCACTCCAACATATCAACATACTGGATAGCTTTATGCCTCAATGCTAGGTGCCTTTATCCCCCTCGAGCCTATGCTTGGCATTGGGCATGCTGACCTGAAGCTCATGTGCAGCAGCTTCTGAGACATAATCCCAGATAGCAATGAATGTTTAACCCAAACATAGCACGTCTGCAGTTCTTTATGGCCTACATTTGGCCTTGAATGACGCCGTTGATTCAACTCAGCCACACGTCCCCCACATGCCTCATATATATTTGTCAGTTGACTTGTGACATCACCAGTCAGTGAGCTCCCACAGCGCCCCCTTCCTGTGGCTCTCTGAAATGCACGACTGGCTTCTTTGGCCTTGTACGTATAACACAGAACAGAAATGTGACACACCACACACACACGGCATTACCACCCTCATTTTGAGATACGGTCCACGTTTTGAAATACTGCGATGTATGGTATTACCAGCCTTGTTCAAGCCTTCCACTCCAGATATGAATCACTGAAAGGTGGGCGTAGATCATGTGTTGAGGCTTTGATTGGCGTTCAGTAACCAACGGACACCGTGCCCTTCCCTAATGGTCCACTGTATCTCTCTTCTTCCTCCTCAGACCTTAAGCGATGTGAAGTGCTGGTTTACCTCACCTCAGAAATTCCCCTGTAATGGAGAAGAACACGGCACTTAGTTGATGCTTAAAGCAATGCTTTGGGAGTCAACTCCTTTTTACACGTCAATCATCCATTTCCTTTGTATCTGGAGATGGAATGACTCATCCCGCTATGTTTCCTGCACCTTAAGTGAACCTCGGGAAAAACTGCTCAAGATGGTGCCTGTGGAATTATTCATTTATTTATTTTCTGTGACCCGTTTGTCCAGTTCCAGTCACAGTAGGTTCAGGGTGTGTTCCTGGACAGATTCACACAACCAGTCCACCTTCAAATGTGTGGGTTTGGATTGTGGGAGGAAACCCACCACACTCCTCTCAGACAGTGACCCGAAGTGGGGTTTGAACCCACAACCCCGGGACCCTGGAGCTGTGTGTAATCCATGTCTTTGGGTCACTGTCTTTTGAGGGGTCCTTCCACAGTCCAAAACCCCATGTGGGTGGGTGGATGTCTCATGTCAAAGGGGAGGGAGTCATCAGAAAATTACTCGATCACTAATTTACACAACAGAACGAAGCTCTGGGCGATATGACGTTTCACCTTGTTTATAATTATTCATTCATTCATTCATTATCTGTAACTGCTTATCCAGTTCAGGGTCGCGGTGGGTCCAGAGCCTACCTGGAATCATTGGGCGCAAGGTGGGAATACACCCTGGAGGGGGCGCCAGTCCTTCACAGGGCGACACACCTACAGACACTTTTTGAGTCACCAATCCACCTACCAACGTGTGTTTTTGGACTGTGGGAGGAAACCGGAGCTCCCGGAGGAAACCCACGCAGACACAGAGAGAACACACCACACTCCTCACAGACAGTCACCCGGAGGAAACCCACACAGACACAGGGAGAACACACCACACTCCTCACAGACAGTAACCCGGAGGAAACCCACACAGACACAGGGAGAACACACCACACTCCTCACAGACAGTCACCCGGAGGAAACCCGGAGGAATGCCGGAGGGCATATAATATTAGCGTTATTATAATTAGAATAATACAGTTTCAGGAAACTCAAGGCCACTTAAGTGGGTAGAACAACAATAATAAAATGAAGCAGTGAGGAAATGAATGAAAAAGAAAATGACAGATTTAAACATGGTAAAACTACAGTACGAAAACAGAGGACAACTACAGCTATGATAAAATAACAAGGCCCTGAGACAGTAAAACTCTTAGAAAAAGCTATCTAAAAAATAAATGTTTTTTTCATTGTGATCTTGTACGAATGAAGCCTAAATGAAGCCCTCAAACTTAAGCAGCCTCCCTACAATGAAGCGTGTCAACACTACAGCTCATTTTATCGGCTTCTTACCTAGAATTAGAGCACCTCCACAAAGCTCCGGTTAACCTGCTCATACCTCGACGTCAGACATTTTCTCAACTAACCTCCAGAGTAATAAAATATTCTTGGAATATCACGGCTTAGGCTCTGAATGGTATTCAGGACAGTTTTAGACCCTGCCCAAAGAAGTAAAACAGACCAGCTGTGATCATGCCACCTGCCCATGACCTGCACTGATTAGCGCTTGTGTTAGCCTCAGCGCATTTCCTCCTCTGAAGAAGTAGCCTCTGTCTCTCAGGGCTCATCTGAGGTGAAAACCTTGCAGTTTAACATGCAGTTAATCTATTTGCTGTTACATTTTACTCTGTGCTCCTGATTTGTTCACTTTGTATGCATCAGAACTTGTGTATTATTGGTGCTGCACGATTAGCGATTATTACTAGTCAACTAGTTATTCCAAAAAATAGTTGGCGAGTCAAATAGTCGTGATTTCCATAGTGGGTAGCACTGGGTGATTCGTTTTGAGATGGTTATTCATTGCTGAAGTGTTGTTTTTGTGCTTAAGAGTAGTTTTACACTGCTGACTGTAAAACTGGATTCATATCTTCTGAAGTATTCCCAGACTACTGAAGTTTGAGTAGCGTTGTCTTTCATGGAAGAGCAGCTTTCTTTGCCGTCTGCCTGCATTCTTGCTACAGTCTAGTCAACAGTGTCCCACAGCTAGTCAATTCGTCTATGAAACCCCTAGTGTAGGGCTGGGCAATAGTCCAATATCGATATATATCGCAATATAAAATGTTTCTATAAGAATTATATGAGTTTAAAACACATTTGCAACATTATTTACAGCATCTGTCATTGACTGTCAGTTGTTGCAGGGCTCTGCCATCAGTTCTGCACTCAGTTTTAAAGTTAGTTTAAAAATATTAATATTGACAAAGGATTCCAGGTAGGCTCTGAACCCCCCGCGACCCTAAATTGGATAAGCGGTTACAGATAATGGATGGATATTGACAAAGACAAGAGGTTGTTGTTTGATGGTGATGTGGTGTTGCTTTCAGTTATTGGCAGTTTTTCTCCAGCTTTTAGGAATTAGGAATTGTTCATTAATTCATTGTCTGTAACCCTTATCCAGTTCAGGGTCACGGTGGGTCCAGAGCCTACCTGGAATCATTGGGCGCAAGGCGGGAATACACCCTGGAGGGGGCGCCAGTCCTTCACAGGGCAACACAGACACTCACACATTCACTCACACCTACGGACACTTTGGAGTCACCAATCCACCTACCAACGTGTGTTTGTGAGGAAACCGGAGCACCCGGAGGAAACCCACGCGGACACAGGAAGAACACACCACACTCCTCACAGACAGTCACCCGGAGGAAACCCACGCGGACACAGGGAGAACACACCACACTCCTCACAGACAGTCACCCGGAGGAAACCCACGCGGACACAGGGAGAACACACCACACTCCTCACAGACAGTCACCCGGAGGAAACCCACGCAGACACAGGGAGAACACACCACACTCCTCACAGACAGTCACCCGGAGGAAACCCACACAGACACAGAGAGAACACACCACACTCCTCACAGACAGTCACCCAGAGCGGTAATCGACCCCCACAACCTCCAGGTCCCTGGAGCTGTGTGACTGCGACACTACCTGCTGCGCCACCGTGCCGCCCATTAGGAATTATATTGACCGGAATTAAGACCATTATATTGTGATATAAATGGTATCGTCCAGCTCTATCATAGTGTATTATGTCTAAAACCATGCAGCAGGTGATATCTGCAGAAGCTGTGTCATCCTTCTTTTTCCTCAAGGCTAACAAGATGTGCCTTCATTATCAGTTCCCATCAAATGTGCGTTTTGCACACACAGACCACACCCAGAACAGAGCGTGAGACAGGGGAGGTGAACTCTGAGGAGGCTGGGGAGGAGTTCTGGGCCCCAGTCATGCAGCAGGAGAGAGCACTCATGGAACTGACGTTGTAAAACACACCTATTATCATCATTTATTGATATTTCTCCATCCTCAAATCCCCAGATTAGTAAACGAGTCTTAAGATAAGTTCCAATATCCATTTATCAGAGTTACCACAGCCCTCTCTGACACTCTCACACACTGAGTCTCATCCACGCTGCAAAGATCAGGCCTTCTCGATCAACATATGTTCTTCCCCAGAGGGGGGCCTGTCACCGGGGAGCAGCGTGCTTGTGGCAGCTTGACCTCAGTAATGCTCTGGCTGTTGAACATGCCTGAGTTATGCCTGGAGATTTACATAAGGAGTATGGAGCCGCCTCATGCATATTCACACCAGGTGCCCCACCGCACTCATCTCCTTGACCCAAAAGATATTCAGCGCTGGAGTTACATCGGAAAGGAATAACACATCATTGTTTAAGCAGAGGCTGGTGTCACATTTATGCGTCATTATGTTCTTTTCTGGACCAAGCCCGGTGCAGTTTGAAGTGGGATGACAGATAGACAGTTGAACATGAGTGCGGAAATGCGTTTGACCTGCCTTCGCTGAGGACAGAGCCTTCCCTTCACAGCCGGGCCCATTAGGCTGAAAAGATGTACCGCTGAGGATTAGCCCATTTTGCATAATGTTTTTGAGAGAGCTAGTAGTGCTGGGAGGTATTGATAAACCTCGGTGTAGTTGTCTTTTCTCGATGCCGTGAGTCTTGAAGGGAATAAACCCTCCGGCACTGGGCTGTGGAGCACTGCAACTGTGTTGTCTTTGGTGATGGAGTGGTATTCAGTGCCTTTGGGACGAATGGGATTGGCGTTTGTGATCTAGAACCCAACATCTTACATCAGCATCCAAGCTCACCAATGCTCTTGTGGTTGAATGCAATCAAACACTCACAGAAATGTTCCAAACTTTCCAGAAAAACAGAGGCTTTTACAGCAGCAAAGAGGGCTATAAATACTAGGGCTGGACCTGAATATTCGGCTGTAAATAGGCCTAAAAGAAGCCAGCAAACTTAAACTGAAGCGTGTCACCACTACAGCTCATTTTGTCAGCTTCTTACCTAGAATAATAAAGTATTCTTAAGCTCTGAATGGTATTCAGGACAGTCTTAGGCCCTGCCCACACAGATCCATTTATTTTTAATTTCCTCTCTGTTTTTGAATATCCATGCCCAGATGAATATGAAAATGGCTGCATTACCATGCCAGTCCAGTAGGGGACCATAGTGCCTCTTAAAGAGAGGCTTCAAAACACCACGATGCATGAGAGGAACACAGAGGTGTTAATCACAAATCACTCCATACCAGAGGCGATTGCTTTAAGACTGCAAGGGAAGCTCAGCTTCCCCTAAAATGTCAAAAAATAAGTGATCAAATATATACTGTTGTGTGTACGTCATTGAATAAATATGCACTACAACGCGCTCAACTTTTGTTCAGAATCAGCTTCTTATCACTGGTAAAGACGCGGCTTTCCTCTCAATCATTCCCGCAGCTTCACAGCGCTTCAAACAGTGAGGACGTCCACAGAGTTCAATAGCGAAGCAGCGAAGTGCACCGAAACGAGACGAGTCATTGGATAAATGCTGGGCTTTGTCCCGCCCCTCGGACGCTCAGCATCTCTGGGGGTCTATGGGGCAGTGGGCTGGCCTCGGCTGGCCCGGACGCTCAGCTTCTGCATGATGATTGGATGATCTGTCTGAGGCTGAATCCCTTTTTGATTGACTGCGAAATGAGCGAATCAGCGATCCTTTGGTGTAAAGATCCGTGGGAGCACAGGCGGACACACTTCACATGGGCCAAGGCCGTTTAAGCAGCCTAGCTCTGCTGGCCATTGAGAGGACACTAGTCAAGTCCCTGGAAAAAACGCCTTGTTGGTACGACAGGGTCACAGATCATTTTCTTAAAAAGGAACGGAGGGTAGAATTTACGTATAAATAAACCGACACATTTTATGATGTAGGCCGAAATTGAGCTTCCCCTCCTTGAAAGACCAGCATCCGCCACTGCTCCATACCCCCTACGTAGTGCACTAAACAAGTCATAAAGTGACTGAATCTAGATCTTAACAGTGCATTATATATTTCTAATACAGCATCACACGAGAACAGCAACAACGGTGTTTAGTGATCTACAACACTGATTTAACAAGGACAGGACGCCACAACCCAAACAAAAACCTCAGTTTTTAAAAATAAATGAATCCGTGTGGACAGAGCCTTAATTAATTTATTTTCTGTGAGTGCTTCATCCTGTTCAGTGTTGTAGTGGGTTTGGAGCCTGCACAGAATCACTAGGGGCCAGGCATGGTGGATACACCCCGGACAGGGCACCGGTTCATCACAACATACGACAACTGAAAGCCGATATCAGGTAAATCAAAGGATATAAGCTAAAAAGGCTAGAAAATAAACATTACATTATTAGCCATTATACCTGGTTCAGTGGAAGCACACTGGTGCGTGAAGGTGAAAAAACTGTTGTTTAATGAGTTTTGAAACTAGCAACTTTACTTTTTTCATAGTACGTTTTATTTGATTCTCTTGCTGTTCTTTTTTCCCCTTCAACTGTAGCATTGTGAACACCACAGCAGTCATTACCTCAACATATGTAGTGTTCATTTCATTGTGTGAGAGTTTGTGCTTCACTAACGCAACGCATTTTGCTTCACCATATGTGCAATTTGAAAGAACAGTTTATGGGAAATTGGTCTTGCTCTGAGCCTTAAACTCCACGAAGCAAGGGTAAATCAGTGAGGAATAAAAACAGGCTGAAAGAGCAGACGTATGGAAGAACATCTGTTTTAAACCAATAGCCCTTAAGCTTCTATTCAAATTGAAGACCAAGAAAATTATAGACCGTGGAGTAAGCCGTCGCTCTTGTGAGAGTACAGTAGCATTGCTGTGTCTCATCCACTTAGCACAACACACAGTAACACACCACCAATGATCCACCACCAACATCACACCTGCTCTGTGGGGGTCCTGGCCACTAAGTGGGGGCTAAAAAAGGCATGCAGAACAACACATGGACTACAGTATGTAATTGTAGAACTCCAAAAACATGCTTCTGTACGGTCAGTTGTGCTTATAGAATGGTTTTTAGAATGAAAGTTTATGCAGTTAGCCATTTTAGCTAAATAAAAGCTTAACTACTTTAAATGTTTCTTTTGTCTAGCTTAATTAGCGAGCTAACTAGGGGTTGTTTTGATTGGTGTTCTATTATGACACAGTTAGCTAGCTAATTTAGCTTATAGAAATGTTTAAGCTAAGCTAATAACTTAGCTTGTAGTCAGCGAATCAGGCAATTCTTGAGCACTGAGACTTATACGATAAATTATTAATTTATTAATTGTCTATAACCGCTTACCCATTCAAAGGCTGCAGTGGGTCCGGAGCCTACCCGGAATCACTGGGCACAAGGCGGGAACACACCCTAGAGAGGGCACCAGTCCTTCACAGGGCGACACACACGCACACGTTCACTCACACCTATGGACACTTTTGAGTAGACAATCCACCTACTGGGCGGGGCCTCCAGGGGCCTGGAGGTTGTGAGTTCGATTCCTGACTGTCTGTGAGGAGTTGGTGTGTTCTCCCTGTGTCTGCGTGGGTTTCCTCCGGGTGCTACGATTTCCTCCCACAGTCCAAAAACACACGTTGGTAGGTGGATTGGCGACTCCATATTGTCCATAGGTGTGAGTGTGTGAGTGAATGTGTGTGTGTGTGTGTGTGTTGCCCTGTGAAGGACTGGCGCCCCCTCCAGGGTGTATTCCCGCCTTGCGCCCAGTGATTCCAGGTAGGCTCTGAACTGGATAAGGGTTACAGATAATGAATGAATGAGTGAATCCACCTACTAGTGAGACCATGGGAGGAAACCTGAGCATCTGGATGAAACCTATGCAAACACAGGGAAAACACACCAAACTCCTCACAGACAGTCACCCGAAGCGGGACTCAATATATGGATTTTCTATTCCATTATTTTTATACACCATAGGTTACTGATCTGCTTCTTTATATCTGTGATGTTTCTCCTGGATCCTGGGTCCTATTAGTGCAGTGCATGACGCACCTGGGTGGTATTGGTATCCTTTTTTTTTTTTTTTGCTTTGGCTTTGGCTTTCATCCTTGGCCTCTTTTATTCATGATCAATAGATTATTTTCAGATATTTCCACACATCTCCCAGGGAACTGAGGAAGCTGAAGCCAGCACAAACAGTGCATGCGTTTGGATGAAGAGACAGAAAAAAGCAGAGAGAAAATAGAGACAGAGAAAAGCAGAAATAATTAATCCAGAGACATGAATGAGCATATTTTGAGGAGAACTGAACATTTCTGTCTGTTTTTAAGCATCTTTCCTGCTTCTCAAAGAGCAGCTAGGGAATGCAAGCTTGAAATATTTGCTCATGTTGGGTTTGGATGTTTTTTCCTCGTATTTCTAACTGGTTTCGGTCAGTTTCAGATGTGCTTCATGTTCTTGTTTTACAGCCTTACAGATTTGACTCCTGCTTTAGTTTGAATGTTTATTCATTCTCCTGACATTCATTACCTCAAAGCAGGTTTAAATCTAACACACAGGAATCAATCACACATGAGGTTGACATGGTTTAACACTGATGTCCATAAAAGCCAGTCTTATGAGAAAATGGACAAGTGGGAAATAAACAGCTGATCGATTCAGGAAAGTCTAGAATACGGCAGTGGATGTTTGATTTGTTTGGTCAGAAGTAGTTTTGTGTTATTTTTTTACAGCGCTGTTGTGTGCTGGGCTCAGACAGACACAGAGTTGTGTTGAGCACAGGTCAGTTTTAGACTCAAAATCAAGCGGCTGTGTTCATTTTCAATCCAGAATTAGACAGAATTCAAAGTCTAGTTTGGATTCTAAACACCCTCTGGGTCATTGTTGATAAAGATTAATGTGTGTTGAGATGGTTGGTTGGATGTTAGGACTCTTTTCGAGATCAGAAAAGGCAATGACTTAGGTTTGAATTGGGCTTTGGACAGAAAACACTGGTTTGGACCCAAATTTCAAGCCTGTTTTAGCTCTAATGCAAGTCAATCATGTTTTATTTTACCACCTGTCAAATGGGCTTTAGAGCGTCCTGAACACTGTGGAATAAATTAAATATTAAATCAAGCAAATAAAGAATCTGAAAAATCAAGATGTCACCCAGTTAAAGGCTGCTCAGCTGGTATTCAGCACTGGAGGGCTCTCGGACTCGTGTGTTACTAAGGTTCTTTATTCGTTTAAAGATATTAGCAAAGATAGTTCTGTATGTGGTTCTTCTATGGCATTGTTCAAATAACTTTTTGTGTGCTACATTGTGTGCTTATTTTTAAGAGTGTGGATTCAGACAGCCTGGTTTTCTCATGTCATAAACCGAATGAACCATTATGAGGATGGGGCTTTCCAGGAAAACTCAGACTCGGATGCTAATGACCATTAGGAGATAACTGAATATGTTATTAAATATACTGTTATTAAAGGCTAAGCACCACTTGATGGACCTCCATGAATATTCCACAGTATTGTAGTTACTGACATATATAAGTATGAATTAAAATGAAAATAGCAGCTTAATTTGCTTTAAAACTGACAATTTTATTAAATTGACGGAAAAACCCGAGCTCTCTACGGAAATTCTTGAACGCGACCGTGACGTCACTGGTGGACAACAGCTGAACAACGCCGCGGTAAAACACCGTTATGACTGACTGTTATGACAGTATCTAGCTAAATAACCAACATTATTCATGACAATAGCCTAGCAATAAGCTAAACTCAAATGTAGAGGTACCGTTATTCTTGTAAATGTGATCGAAGTCGAACTCGAATTCATCCGACACTATAAACCTCCGTAATGCAGCTACGTAGCCGAGTATAATCTGAGCCACCGAGTTTAGCGAGTCAAGCTAACGTTAACTAACACCAACTAAAACAGGCGAAGTGAGTGTCCTTACCCTGTTTACCTCCATGTTACAGAGGCTCTTGAACACCTTTCGTTGGGGTCCTTACATGCCCATATTGTTGGAAAAGCGCCAGTGAAATGAGCTACAGATAACGGAGTGAGCGGATGGTCCTTTCCAAAGTGTCCGTTTAAAGTGGACAAATTTAGTCCATTTTCTGGATATTTTGGGATCTTTGGGTCATTTGTGCACAGATGTCCCACTGTACATTGAATGATTGCAGCCAAAAACAACACACCTTTTCGTCATTTTGCATTAAATTAAGTGCAGCTTCTAGAGTTGGGGGGGGGGGGGGGGGACCAACGGTCTTTTAAACCTTATTCCTTCAATTAGTAAGAAATAACATGTTTTCTGACTCTCAATAAACACAAGTTAGGAACTCAAACTCCACTGTATTTATTTGTTTGACACTTTCATATCGCTGGGGCTTAGCCTTTAAAAAAAAATTTTATGTCTGTGATTCTGAAGAACAGAGATGAGTTTGTATGTGTGTGATTGATGACCACAGGTAGGCTTTAATAAATGTTATTACAACTTGTGTTCTTTTCAAAAGACCTGCTTTCAGTTCTTTCAGATAAACCTACAGGTATGTTTCCCCACATCTCTGAAGTTCAGTCTTGGAAATTGGTTACGTTTTATGGGTCAGGTCAAGTCAGTGAGGGGATGTTGACACTTTCTTGACAGCCATGTCCTTTCAGATCCATATTACATATTTGAGCTGACCTCTCATAGTTCATGGAGTGACACAGGCAGCCATGGATATGCTCAGATCTGAAGCCAGAGTGGAGCTTGAATTTATCCAGTAGATGAAAGCCTTAAGTAGCTGGGAGTCTCATTTTCTCTATATTTTTAGATGTTGTTTTGTATATCCCCAACTCATTTTCATGTGGCTGGCCAGAGAGTGTCTCAGTTCTTGTTATCTGCATCAGGAATCACAGCAGACCTCCCCCGCGATCGTGTACAGATAATTATGGAAGTCTCCGAGTTAATTCCTGAGTCAGTATTTGTGTTCAGTCAGACAGAGTGCTAATGATGTGCTAATGAAGGCTTTAACTAAACAATTTGTGGTAGATTTGACATAAAATGCATAGTTTACTGTATTAAGATTCATTTTTTCTCAGCTTTAAATATGTATTCAGAGACTGACAGTGGCCGCTGTCCATAATATGCTTCATTTCCTTCGTTTCTGCAGGCTAAAAGGAGCAGTACCACTGGAAATCCTCAAGCCTCCCTCTTAGACGTACCGTGTGGGATCCCTGCTTGATGTAGGGAGCCACTCGGCAAGTGAAGCCAGTTATGAATCAGCAGGGGTCTGAGAGCCATGGACATGACGGTCGTAGTTTCTGTCACTGGTGACACCGGCCACTGCGCCCTTTAGTGGTCGTGTTACTTAACATCCATGTCGACGTAACGGATGCATGGATGTATTTGGGCATAGGGCAGTCACAATAATCATAGTAGTAACAATGTAGTACCACGCTATTGACCAACGGATCACAGGGATTGGCAATTTTTGGCAACTGTTGGCCTCTGTACTGCTGCTAAGTGTTAGTCTTCCTTTTCTAAAATGAAAACAATGGCAGCAGACCTAGTCGCAAAGCCAAATGGGAGCATTTTGACTCTCTGGGGATTCACATGATCCCCTCAGAGGAGAGAAGACCAGACAAATGGTATTTGAACTGTGTTGGTGGAGCGGTTCTGTTTCATTCCGCCCAGCAACCACAGAGCTGTATGGGAACCAACAGTCTGACGGTTGTTTTCCTCATCCTGCTCACCACGAAGGCCAAGATCCCGCTTATCTCTGCTGATAAACGAGAGGCACCAGTGGCCACAAGTCTGAACCGTACACTATATGTGCCTTCTTGGTTTCTCGATGGTTTCAAGATGTTTAAGCTTGGCCTAAATGTATTTTCTTGCTCTCCTTTTGCTGCTGTGACACTTGCACCATGGTCCTGAGGGGTACGTCCTCTCATTTCGCTCTGTACTTATACAGTTATATAGTTGAATATAGTATATAGTCTCTGGGTCCGATTATACAAGCTGTGACTGTGCATACCCAGCAGACCCATTTAACCCGAAAGGGGGGCTAGAAACTTTTGGAGGCAATGTGTCTTAATCTCATGGCTGGAGGCGATGGAGTAAATGCCCACGCATGCATTGCTCATTCCCTCAGTCAGAAGCAGAAGAGCTTGTCCAGCAGAGGCGAAGAGTGTGAGCAGATGAAAGGAAAGCAACTCTTACGCTGGGAAAAAAAAAAACAGCATCGACGTGAGTGCTGGAGAGAAATGAAGAAGCCGAGAGGGGTTAGTGATCATGGAGAAACGGCTAAGCTAATGATCAAGTTTAGCATCGACACGCTGCTCCCCAGCAGCACTGTTCAGATTCTCTATCCAGGGCTTTGATTTTTATATTGTTAACAATGTAAGTTCACAAGTGTCAACACCTACGTGGTACGCATTAAGGCTGTGTGTGTTGGTCATTTGGACAGCTTGAGTGCTCTACGAGAAAACAAAATAAGCAAGTACTTGAGTGGTCAAGTTCTCGTGGGCTGGGGTCACTTACACAGCACTTATTGTTCGGTAATAACGTTGCCAAACTTCAGCCCCTAACAAAACGTAGCAGCAGCAGCTAGTCTTTGACTTATCTTTCGGCTATTAGCCACATTGAGTGGGTGGCTTCCCAGACAGGGATTAGGCTTAGTTTTGGACTCTATCCTCCTTTCAATGGATAATCACAATTCAAATGTGTAGTCCAGGACTAGGCTTAATCCCTGTCTGGGAAACCACTGCTGAGTGCATTTACATGCACTTTGTAATCAGATTTTGTGAGTAATCCAAGTAATGCATTTACACGCACTTGTGAAATCAGATAATGGGGAAAACTCAGAGTTTACATGAGTCCAGCAATAATCAGATTTTTGCTTTGCAACGTGACACAAACTTCCTACTTTGGCTTTTTGTAAACGAGCCCACTTCACTTGTGAACATGGAGCTTATTTTCCTATGATTTCTAACGTTATGCGGTGCTGGGCTTCTCTCGTCTTTCTCAGCACAAGGTTTTTTTTAAATGCATTACAGAGACCATGCGCTGGACACATGTTCCGGGGAAGGACTGGTGGAGCGTGTTGCACTTAATGAGTTTTCAGATACAGAATAGTGAGAGAACTAAATACCGTAGTCCAATCTCAGAAACTGTGGTTATGCTGTTTACATGACAACTTGAATAATCAGATTACTGCAGAAATCTGATTAAGGCCGAGTTGTTAAATGCATGTAAACACACTCATTGCTCTCTCAATTCTGCCAGTGTGTGAAGGCCAAAGCCTCCCCTTTGAGTTCCATTACTAGATTTACTTGTGTGCCTTTAAAGAAGAAAGGGATTCATGCCTCACAAAAGAGGGTGACAGACGGTACCATGCCAACATAGAAATGTTGCCAAGGAGACAGAATATCTATAACACTGGATATGCACGGTATGCAGTGGAAATTTGTAGCTGTAGCTTTTTATTTAAAGTTGTCTATCGTTTCATCAAACACTATAAAGTCTCAACACTCAAAGGTCTCAACAAATTGGACAAAGGTCTGGGCAGATACCACTCATATGATTGCGCTGTCACAGACCTAGCCTCCCCAGACTCCAAGGAACTTGCCGAAGGATCCCACCCTGAGTTTCTGAATTTCCCGAGCTACTCAGAGCCAAAGGAGCTGGGTCTGTGGAAGTGCAAGAAGACCAGTGGTGCCCCATGACAACAACCCACTAAGAAATGTTGGTTGAGCTGCGGTCCATGATCTGTTGCTGACGTAGTGTGCATCTTCATCTTTATGGGGAGCAGCCGTGGCCTGATGTGGAGCTGACTTGGATTCAGAAGGTCACCAGATCCTTTCCCTGGACAGGAAGAAAAAAAAGTGTGTGTGTGTGTGTGGGGGAGGGGGGGTCAATTCACAGCACAGGCTGCTCGCCCTTGGTAGGAGAAAGCCAGGGGCGCATTGGTCTAAAGCCCAGAAGGAACACCTTGATTCGGATTTACAGACTTTATGTGAACAACTTTCTTTTTCCTGGAGCTACAAGCTCTACGTTACCGTTGAGTGGATACGAAGATTTACCGATGTTTAGGAGCTTTTCAACTGTGCAGCCCCTCTCCTGAGACTGTAAGAATCTGAAGTGATGTTGCATGTTTATAGTGGTGTAAAAGGCGAGTTTTAAATGGCGCTGTTCTCCAGGTGTAAACGGGACAGAGTGGTGTGTGTTTGGTGTGTTTCCAGAGAACGGTTGAGTGTCAACGGCTGAACGTCTTTGTGAATGTGGATGGATGTGTTGTGGGCTGTGGTGATGAAAACATTTGACGCTATTAAGTCATTAATTTGATGACTTAAGATGACTTCTAAGCATACAGGTGTTTGACAGCCTTTGTTGAGGTTGTCTACTGTGTCGACTAATCGTTGCGGCCCCGATGCTTACTGATACTAGAGATGTTTGTGCTGTGTTTACTCCTGAACCCTAACCCAGTCGCATCATATGGAGAACTGTTAGGTGATTGTCGGTGTTAAAATAAGTAGAGGAGCAGGCTTAGAGTTTTCCAGAAGCTGTTAGGCATCATGACCTGAACTTAAACCTCAATATGCATGCGGATATCTGTTTTCTTGGTTGACTGTGCAGTATGTTCACCTCTGTGAGGTTCCTGTCAGTTGTTACATCACTGTGAATGCAAAATAACTCAATTTTCAGATCAGAAAGATGCTTCCATTACATAAAGCCCTTAGAAAACAGGTCATGACTGGAACTCTCAAAGGCTTCACGAGTTTGTGATTGGTCAAAAATACACGGGGTTTTAGGATGCATCAACTAACGCTGGATATCCATCATCATCATTCTCTCCAGCCGTGAGCAAATGACAGTAGCTGGGGATATCTCTGACAGGTAACTTATGAAATATTGCTCTGTGTGTCTGGGCTTTCTTATAATCCTGGAACACCCAGGAACTGAGCACCAGCAAATGCTGGTATTTTTCACACCAAATCTAGTCTGTTTTGTCTCGAGTTCACTTTGCAGTAATCATTCTGTCATGTGTTTGATTGATGTAGCTGTCAACACAATAATCAGTGCTGTTATATACAAGGACTCGAATGCTTGTGTGAAACTACAGTAGAGGATCGAGCTTATTGTATGAGTTAGTCGATTATATCAGTCAGTATTGAGCACTAATTACTTACTTCGTAGTTTAAAAACAACTCATAATGGGTCAGTTATTTCTATGTTTTTAAATGATGGGTTAAAATACATTTCCATTATTTTTTTTGGGATGAAAATATTATGAAATAATTACTTGTTCAGCACATGTGCACGTTAATGTGTGGATCTGGAGCCACAAAGTCTGTTTTCTGTGGGCTGCCTAAATCAGAAAACAGCAGGAAGCCATTCGGATTCAGCCACAAGTCATGTATCAAGTGTAGGCTCATTAGAATTGTACCTCCCTCCCCAGCTTAGCCTCTCAAGTCACAGTGAAGGACCCACATTAATGTACGCGAGGGTGGGGTTGAACTGTATAAAACTGTGTAGATCAAAGCTAAAACTGTGGAACATAAGAGCATCTGTGTGCCTCTCTTCTCACTGCTGCTGTCTTGGGGGTGAGCTGTGTGTGGCTCATTATCATTTAAAGGAACATGCACTGAAATAGTTTGCTGTGAACAGTGCTGTTTAGATTGGGGAGGAAATGCTGCGGTGGTGTTTGAGCAAAATATGCCTCCTTTAAGAGAGTTAGTTTCTGTAGAATCAGGGTCATCATTAAGGTAACGACATAAAGAATTAACATATTCTTCGGGCACGTAATTTCAAATGACTTTTCTCAGAGTTTACCAATTTTTTCAGAGTAGAAATCAAATTTTCTTTTTGGTCAGAGATATGCTTTTTCATCATTCCAGCTTCCCTTTACTCTTCTCATTGCTCTCTAGCAGCTAAATCTAGACATTTTACACACGATCATCTAATATCAGATTTAAGGGTGTTTTTTTTTTTTGTTTTGTTTTTTGTCTTTTCTTGTAATGAACAATATGTAGGTTACGTATTCCACTGGCTGAATGGTCAATAGGGGACATGCAGAAAGCAACCACATGGAACTAGACTGCACCAACATGGGCCCTGCACAAGCCACATCCAAGAACTAGCCATGTCTTACAGTTTAAAGGAACCGGGCTTGTGCCTAATAGGTTGCAGGTTCAAACCCCATGACTGGGAGAAAGTAATAGGATGCCAGGTTGTAGGAACCGCACCTCCCTTAACATCCATGGCTGAAGTGTGCTTGAATCCTGAACTGCTCCCTGGTCACTGTGGCTGGCTGCAAGGACCAAATGTTAAAGGAACATAGTATTTCTACAATACTTTTAAAGCTTTAAAATCATTTTAATGTGTCACTGACCTGTAATAAAGAGAATAGAGCCTGTGTTGTTCCTACTCTGGGCTCAGCACTGCAGAAAGCGTACTGTGTAAATTGTGTAGGACCACTACGTACCCACTCCCCATTGGTGTCAAGTGAATTACTCACATTTAGCCTTGGAGCAGAAATGCCACATTTAGCTTTGGTTGCTAAATTGACTTGAACATTAATAACAAAAATATTAACAAAATATAACAAATTAACACATAAATGTACTGGAATTCTATTTATTTCTCATTGAAATGAACAGTTGTGCAGGACCTTGGCACAGCAGAGTCAAACTTCTTAAAATAGTTTAAAATACATATAATGTATCAGCCAAAAATGGAAATAAATAGCTTCACTTTGTCAAAAACACAATCAAATAGTAATCAATTTTATTTTTTAAACGTTTAGTGTAAACAGAAATCCAAAATAAACTCTAGCAACTGAAACTAAGGATAAACAAAGGCCTTGGTCAAATACAATCAGTAACACTGTAAATATGAAAAAATAAATAATAATAATAATAATAAAAATGATATTAATAATAATACATTTATATAGCGCTTTTCAAAAACCCAAAGTGCTTACAATAATAATACACAGTACAGAGAACATCAAAAGACATAGCAATACAAACAATACAAACAACACCAGAAAAAAACAAAAAACAAAAAGTGAATAGCGTCCAGGGGGCAGCACCAAGTCACAGGGTTTATATGTGGCCCAAGATTGACTGCCATTGTAAATAGTAGCAGACCTTCAGGTCGACACAGCAGCAGAGTCTCTAGGTCCATGGCTGCAGTCAGTGGATATACAGGACAGCAGCAGAAAACCAACCCACAGCCGAGCACCGGTACCTGGACCTGGATAGCAAACCACTATCTGCAAAGCAGTGGCAAAACATGACAAACTCCCTCAGTTCACATCAGCCACAGCCAACAACAGTGAGAACAGCACATGAACCACAGACAATGACAGCAGGTTTCTCCAGTCTACAGTCCCAGCCGAGAGAAACAACAAAGACAGGCAGGAAGTTGCAGAAGAGTAGCTATGGACTACTCTGGTCGGCAGGCCGGCTGTTAGCATGGCCCTTGCACGATTTCTGGGTCCCTACCCCACAGTAATGTCCAGGCATTATGTTATCAACATCAACATCATGTTATTAGCTGGGAGTTTCTGGTCCTGAACTAATCCTCCAATAATATTTATATGGCTGAGTACAATCAAATCCTCACAGCACTGTTGCAACATCTAGTATAAGGCATTCCCATACGAATAGGAGGCGAAGGTGGGCGACCTACCTCTAGAAAGCTGTGTACATTTCCAGTTGGTTTACAGTAGACTCAGACAGTGTCTTGCGGGCTGAAGTCTTATTAAGTGTCTGAGGCAGATTTATTACTAAAATGATTATGACACTTCTCGTGGTGGGCACTTTCCCACAAGTTGGCAGCTTCCTTCCCTTGCAGTGACATTTGAGTTTAGCGCTGGTTCTATTCCCAGACTAGGCCTGATCATCATCTTGGCCCCCAGGCAGCTTCATTTTTGTTCTGCCTCATTGAAATGCAAACGAATACCGAAATGAATTATCTTCATTAACACGAAGGCATATCTTGATGGGTTTTATTCGGTCAGTGCCCTCCCTCCCCTGGAGCCATCAGCAATATCGACATTTGGTTCCATTCGAATCTCAATGTGGCAAACAAGTCTTCTGGCCCCGGGGGCTTCTCTTTGGGTTACATCATTAATGAGGCCCCAATCTGGGTGAAGCACAAAATCTTTTCTCCTCTACTCACCCTCCGCCCCCGCAAGGATGTGTAGCTAAACTATCACTTGCTGCTGCTGAATATGTGCACTTAATATCCAAAACCCCAAAACGTCTCTTCCTCAGTCCTCAAATGCTTGAAATAAATGTCCTATATATTACAAATGAACAGTGTCAGGTTTGTTTACAGTGGTGCTGATAGGAACCAGATGTCTTGGGAGGTCTACAAGATTCTCACAGGGTAGTATTACAAGAAATAAGCTGTGAATGCATCAGACAGCTTTGAGAGGCAAGAGCAGTGAAACCACATTCTCTGGAGCAATGGCGTTCCATTCAGGACCTTTCAGGGACTAAATTACATCCGCACAGAAACGGTCCAAGACGCAGCGTAAAGCTGGACAAACTACTAACTCAAATGCTTCATTTCAGAAGACATGTTGAATGAGTTGCTGTCCACAGGTCTGCTTGCACTACCACAGATCCAGACCATCCAGGCTTCACAGGTGAGCCCTTAGGAGTCGCTGATCACGCCGCCGTCCTCAAACCTCGTGTCGAGGACACACTGATCACACTGATCACCAATTCTGGCCGGAAGTTCAGGCTCTGTGCTCGGTGAAGTGCTCGGAGAGAAAAAATTGAGAGCAATGGAGAGAGTGTTGGAAAAAAAACGATATGAAATGATACCCTGTGTTTAACGTGGCATATAAAGGCAAAATAATAAAAGTATACAACAATGACCAAAATAAGATCAAGACTCCTAAGGGCTACACTCCATCCTGGAAGACCAGGGTGGCCTTGGCCTCAAACGAGGGGTTCCCCCCTGGTGTGGAACTACTTTAAACTCCATCCTGGAAGACCAGGGCGGCCTTGGCCTGAAGTGAGTAGTTCTTCGTACCCTGCAGAATCTAGGGTGGCCTTGGCCTCAAATGAGGGGAATTACCATTCAGCGAGGGGACAAATAGGAACTGCAATCTCCAGCTCTTTTTCTATCATGTGGGTACAAGAGTCTGCTTTCCTTACTGCCACTCCAGGTCCTCCAGACTCCCAGAATCTTCAGAAACTCAGAACAGGGAACCCCCCTGGTGTGGAACTACTTTAAACTCCATCCTGGAAGAACAGGGCGGCCTTGGCCTGAAGTGAGTAGTTCCTCGTACCCTGCAGAATCCAGGGTGGCCTCGTCCTTAAACAAAGGGACAGTTAGGATCCACAATCCCCAGCTCTCTTTCTGTCATGGAGGTCCAGGGCTCTGCTGGCCCTACCACAGGTACAGAAGTGCAATCTCAGGAGACAACTTTTAACTCGCCAGAGGCACTTTGTTTGCTCAGTTGTAACAGCAAGAGTCAAGGATGCCAAGCATAGCCTGGATCTCACAGCACCATTGAGCAGTTTGGTAGCTGTCTCTTGAGATCGGCAATTTGGGTTTCCACATGGGGTACGGCTGCACTGCTGCTTCAGGGTGGAGTTTAAACTTGTCCCTCACCGGCGGAGTTACTGTTTCCATGTCTGTGTCCGGTGGGGCAGGATCTGTGGTAATGAAGCATTATTTTCATTCTTGGCACTTCCTTTTTTCCACCCAGAGATATTGAACCCAAATTTATACAACCTTCCTGAATCATAGTGTGTTCTTCCTCACTGTATTTCAACTCTGTGCCCTGCGTTCGTGCCGTATAGCGCATGCTAACATCGGCAGCAGCTTTTTCTAATGCTTTTGCCAAAGCCTTCCTCTAGAACCAGGTCAAAGAGCAGGGGAGTGGAGGAACAAAAAGGCCCACTCTGTCTGGTAAATAATGAACAGCATTTTTCATGCTTAGCTGTATGTTCTGACAGCAGCTGTGGAATCTCTGGGCGGAATAAAAGCATGCGCTTAAACACATCATTGTCTCCATCACATCACTTTGGGCGACGCTGGAAATCATCAGCGTGCCGCGTGACAAATAGTGCATTCACTCCCCAATGTCCGACATGTGTCATCCAGCTCGGAGAACGGAGGCCTGTCAACCGCCGTAAAATCGCAACGACAACGCTGGAGATGTAAATGACCTCATGCATTTTCAACAGACTCTTTCTGGCCCCATGTAGACGCCTGTGTTCCTTCTACACGCTACAGACCGTCTTCTCCAGCTGCCTGCTTGAGGCTTGGCCTTCAAATGGCTGCATGGAATCTGTCACTTTCATTTAAAATGTGTCCTTAGCGGAACACGGGAACGATGTCGACATCAAAAAGAGTGTATTATCTGCGCTCAGTGTTTAAAGAGTGCAGAATGATTTCCTTCTTTCTGGTTAAACACAAGAGATTACTGTCAGACTGTGTTTAGGGTTTTCAGGGGGATGTGCTTCACATTCCTTCCTGTGTGGAGTGCACATAAAAGGGTTTGATTTTGTGCTTCACCACAGGAAAGAGCCTAAAATGCCTGTGAGATTTGGCGCATTGTGGACAAAGATACTGAAAATGTAAAGGGGACGTTTTTTTAAATAAAAAAGGATCACTTCTTCGGTGCTCTGATCTTGGTCAGTGTTCTATGTCCAGTGCAGAAATGTTTGGATTGCCCCACCCCCCTCATCTGACTCTGTCCAATCACAGCGCTGCTGGACTGGTGTTTATATGAGAGCTCAATGAAGAGGTTAAACTGAGCAAAACAAGAGCATGGAAAAGAATGAAAAAGAAAGAGAACCAAGTAAAAAAGGATAAAAAAACAGTGCTTCTGCTCCTCGCTCTTCACTGCTGTCCTCTCGAGGTCGGGGTGAACAGCGAGTGGCTCGTTATCATTTAAAGGAACAGGTGCTGTGGGGTTTGATCCTTCTGATGTTTGTCACAGATGTTTCATTAAAACCCAGAACTGTGTTCACTAATGGGAAAGTGGTAGTGAGTGTCCCCTTTTAAGGGCGTAGTGCTAATAATCTAGTGATTTTGAGAGTTATGCGGTCCCCTCTTTTGGAAATAGAGGTTCATTTCAGTTTGTAAGAGCAGTGTACACCGTGACATGGTCCAAAATCAGAGGATTGTGTCTGAGACGTGTTTATCCAGTCGAGATGGATTCTGAAGTGACAAATGAAGCTTGTTATGTGGGCTCCAGGCTGGAAGAAAATAGACAAAGGTGCGAAAACCTCTCCATCGAGTGTGACGCTTGTATTTCACATGTACGCCAGTGCTTTAATGGCTCGGGCAAGGTGTGTAATACGCCTTAGAAAAGACACTGGAAGAATGGTCGTAGGAGGACTGATCGATGATTGAGAGCGTTCCTCTCGGAACCAGGTTCTGCTGGAAGGGAACGTAGCGCCTTCAGCCGGAGAGGAACAAAGGAGCCGTGTTATTATGTGCATATCTCCAGGCCCAGGATGCCTGTCACGGCAGACAGCAGTGAAGGGATCCCAGTGGATCCTTCACTGCCTACACCTTTCCACTCTTACATCGTCCTGGCTACGTTCCTCCTCTTTCATCCTCTGAGTGAGACCCATCACTGCTTTTGTGAAGAATCTCTCTGTGATTCACTTCATCTCCAACCACTTTTCTCGCCTGGATTCTTTTCCTTTCATCTGATGACATGGTGCTGTTATTCTCTAAATAACACATGAAAACATGCTTGAATCCTCATTGCACAGATGTACAATGAAATCTGGTCTCTGCTTTTACCGAGTCTCTAATGTGAGAAAACACACACACACACACACACACACACACACAAACACACACACACACAATACAGTGGGCAGCCATCTCAGCACCAGGAAAGCAGTTGGGAGAGTTAGGAGTCTTGCTCAAGGACACCTCGGCCATGGATGTTGAGGGATGAGACAGTGCTGTTTTACTTAAATGATATTTTACACCCAGCTGGCCATTTAAAGCTTTAACTTTGGTCCTGATTTCATTGGCTTTCTTTTCAGGTGTGTGTGAGTGACTGGGTGAGTGTGTGAGTGACTGGGTGAGTGTGTGAAACTGTCCACAGCTGTGAGTGTGTGAGTGACTGTGTGAGTTAGTGACTGGGTGAGTGTGTGAGTGACTGGGTGAGTGTGTGAGTGACTAGATGAGTGTGTAAATGACTGGGTGAGTGTGTGAGTGACTAGATGAGTGTGTGAAACTGTCCATAAATGTGAGTGTGTGAGTGACTGGGTGAGTGTGTAAATGACTGGGTGAGTGTGTGAGTGACTAGATGAGTGTGTGAAACTGTCCATAAATGTGAGTGTGTGAGTGACTGGGTGAGTGTGTAAATGACTGGGTGAGTGTGTAAATGACTGGGTGAGTGTGTGAGTGACTGGGTGAGTGTGTGAAACTGTCTGCAGGTGTGACTGGGTGAGTGTGTGAGTGACTGGGTGAGTGTGTGAAACTGTCTACTGGTGTGAATGTGTGAGTGTGTGTGACTGGGTGAGCATGTGAGATACTGGGTGAGTGTGTGAGTGACTGGGTGAGGGTGTCAGTGACCAGGTGAGTGTGTGATGCCCCATGATGGACTGGTGTGTTCCTTGGTTTGGAACACCACTATATTTCCATAGGTTTGTAGACACCTCTCATAACTACTGATTTTTTTTTCTCCTGATTGTCCCTGTATCATCCTCCTAGACAGAGACACCTCTCTTGCACAGAATCGCTTTCGCTGTGATTTGCTGCAGTTGATTTTCTCCAGGTTCTCCTCGTTTTATCTGATGTCATGATAGACCTCCCTGACTATGCGTTTTCTGTGTTTTTAATATGCACATGTTGTAAAAACGGAGCCTACGTTCAGCTGAAGGTTTCAGACAGGAGACAAGTACCAAGGCGTGCTTTAGTTCGTCTCAAGATGGTGGACGAGCTAAAGATAGCTGCGCCTCCGAGTGTTTGAATGTGTTTTATTATTTACTAGTGCGGTTGTAGCGGCGAAGTGGCTCGTGAGCGAGCCCTCGGATTGTTTATTCACAAAGTGGGGCGTCTGGGAGAAATCTACATATTCATATTGATGCATAAATCTTGCATGAACCTTTCTTTGCCTTTTAGTGTTGTGGTGCGGGGAAGGGAGCCCTCGCAGAAACACATTCTTACTTAATCTAAATTGGGTTAGACTCTGCCCCCCCCCCCCTCCAAACACACACACACACACACACACACTAAATGGGCAACTCATAAAAGACAACAAATCTCGCTGGGGGTCATTGCCTTCCATCAGGGCCTCTCAGAAAGCTCCTGCTTTAAACAATGCACTGCTCTGTCAGAGAAACTGTGGCGTGAGCTTACATAAGCATTTGATGGAAAGAGACACAACAGTCGGAGGACATCGAGCACAAGCCACACAAACGAAGCCTTTGTGCTGGAGATGTTCTGTTCGGTTCTGCAGAGGGTCAGCCACGGCACAGCTCCGCTGAGAGCCAGTAAAGCAGCAGTGAGAAACTTGGGACTACTCAAACAACATGGTCTCAGCTCTCATTTCATCCATGGTCTCAGCTCTCATTTCATCCAAATGTGAATGAAAGAACATCCCCAGTGTTCGTATACTACGTTCAGCATGCACCAATCAGCCACAAGGTTAAAAGCCACAAGGTTTTGTGGGCTATGGGGTGTTCCTGGTGGTTAATACCTACCAAAAGTGGTCCAAGGAAGGACAGCCGGTGAACTCACAACAGGACTGTGGGTCCCTAAGGCTCTCTAGTGCACAAGGGACACCGATGATAGGGTCCAGTACTAACCGTGGTGTTAGGCATCTTGGAAAATATCTCACTCTTAGATGAAAATGAAGATGGGTGGAGGGCTGCAGTATCGGTGATATCACAGTACTTTAAGGGAACACTAGATAGTATTTTAACCTTCCTTCTAACATTAGGTTTGGGCAGTATAGCGATAATATTGTCTACCACGGTACGTAAAAATGTGGAATATATCTCAATATGTCAAATTTCTGTTCTGTCTTAAAGTACAAGGCCATAAAGTTAATTCATGTGCATTTAAGAGAGCCACAGTGAGGGGGCGCTGTGGGAGCTCACTGACTGTGGGGGCTAGAGAGGAATGAAGCTGAAAACAGCCAAAATACTCAGAAAACCCTTCACTGGACTTTGTGCTGCTCACATGTATGAGGCTTTATCTCTAAATGTGTGTGATTTGAGCCTCAGTTCACTGGAACTGTGTTGTGCTGTGCTATACTACAAGTGCCTGTTAGCTGGTCAGCTGTGCTTTTAAACAGTGTAGAACTTTTAAATTAGTTTCTCTAGCACCAGTCGCTGAAATGTGCTCTCTCAGAATTTTATTTTATTTATTTATTTATTTTTAAATCATAAACACGTGTGTCTGTGTGCGCTGAACTGCACAGCACCGAAAACCCCTCCCTCCAACCACACTCACAGATATGAAGCTCATGCACCCAGACTCGACTTGTGCACCTCCCTACGATTGAGGGTTTAAACAGTAATTTAAAAAAGAATAACACTCTATTCTACAAAATCAAAATCTTACGTAATGTTCCTATAAGCAATTCTTTCCAATATATGACATGTTTCAAAGTAGATTTGGGGTTTGGAATTTTAAAACAGTCAGAAATGACCCATAACACTACATCTGACTGCAGTCTTGTTGCACAGTTTGCGGGTTGGTAGGATTCAAATATACACTCTAATAAGCACAGGCACTGAAAATGTTTTACAACAACATGTCCCCTTTAAAACACCTGCTCTGATATTTCAAGCCAGATCAGTCAGAATCAGTGCTGGTTTGTTCTTTTGTTCCTCAGACGTGAAACCCATGGCTCCGCTGGGTATTGGATCGGTAGCGTCTCTCTACTCTCTTCAGCACTTACTTTCGTAAATGACCCCATGACAAAGATCTCCACGTTGGGTATTAGTACTCGGCTTGAAACAGGATGATGCATTTTAATTGCGTTGACCATTTAGTGCCGCTGGGCTTTTTGTTTGCTGTGGCTCTCTCGTCTTTGTGGAGGACCATTTAGACGGCTGGCAAGAGTTGGATTGCTGATGGACAGTGGAAGCAGGCCAAGATGCTTTTTCCCTTTCTCTGTTTGCCTCTCTCCCTCCCTCTATCTCTCCGTTCTCCTCCCTCATTAGGCCGTGCTCATTGTGAAGCTAATGCTGTGTTGCTAGCACTAGTCTGGGCTCGTTTGAATGCAGCATGTAGCATGCTCTCTATTCAGACTGCCATGGCTGATTGATTGGCTTTTGTCTCACTGATTAGAGGCAGCTCGTGTCTCCACACAACAAAATAAATATAGGAATGGAAAGAGAGAGAAAGAGAGAGAGAGAGAGAGAGAGACCCCTAGCTTTATCACCGACAGAATAAACTTTCATCTCAATCAAGGACTGAGAACTGGAGTGAGCACTTCACTGAAATCAGCCCGGATGCCCTGCCCTGCCTGCGCAGTAATGAGATGCTGAGCTCCCTCAGCTCAGCAATAATCAGTCCAGCGTAAGAAAATGGAAAATATAATGACAAAGCTGGTTTGTTTACACAGGCTCGTGTGTGTAATTGTATTACAGTGTTTTATTGCCGTTGACGCTGTCATACTTTACCGCTAGCTGACCATTTTTAACCTCAGCCTCAGTCCTTTTCTGGTGCACTGGGGACATAGAGCCCCGATACTGTGTAATTACAGCAGAGGGCATTACGGTCATCCCCTCGTGCTGCAGTAGCCGCCGCTACTCTCTTCCATCACCGAGGACTAGACTGAACATTTCTGTGAGGATTTGCTAGAAGCTTTAAAAGCATCGGTGAGGTTAGGCACTGATGCTGGAAGATTCCACGTGTTCTAGATCAAAAACAACACTCCAGCTCACTTCTCCACCTCTATCTGCCCCTTTGAGCGCAGCATGGTGACGATAAGCACTGGCTTCTTTTTTCGGCGACGTTCCAACGTCTAGTGTAAAGCTTTATTTGATATTAGGATTTGATAGCAGACACAATTTTAATTTTAATATCATTTTTGCTTAGATACAGATGGTGAATGATTAGTTCTGGGTCATTCGGACACTCCATTAGAGGAGTATAAACTCTTCATAGCCCATTGCTGTGAGTAGGACTGGACAATAACTCAATATCAATATACATCACAATATTTTCAATGACAATGATATGACTTGGAAACACATTTTCAATATTTCAGTATACATTATTTACAGCGTCTGTCTGTGACTGACAGTCGTTACAGGGCGCTGTTGTCAGTTCCATCCATCCATCCATTATCTGTAACCTTTATCCAGTTCAGGGTCACGGCGGGTCCAGAGCCTACCTGGAATCATTGGGCACAAGGAGGGAATACACCCTGGAGGGGGCGCCAGTCCTTCACAGGGCAACACACACTCACACCTACGGACACTTTTTTTGAGTCGCAAATCCACCTACCAACGTGTGTTTTTGGACTGTGGGAGGAAACCGGAGCACCCGGAGGAAACCCACACAGACACAGGGAGAACACACCACACTCCTCACAGACAGTCACCCAGAGGAAACCCACACAGACACAGGGAGAACACACCACACTCCTCACAGACAGTCACCTGGAGGAAACCCACGCAGACACAGGGAGAACACACCACACTCCTCACAGACAGTCACTCAGAGGAAACCCACACAGACACAGGGAGAACACACCACACTCCTCACAGACAGTCACCCGGAGGAAACCCACGCAGACACAGGGAGAACACACCACACTCCTCACAGATAGTCACTCAGAGGAAACCCACACAGACACAGGGAGAACACACCACACGCCTCACAGACAGTCACTCAGAGGAAACCCACGCAGACACTGGGAGAACACACCACACTCCTCACAAACAGTCACCCGGAGGAAACCCACGCAGACACAGGGAGAACACACCACACTCCTCACAGACAGTCACCCGGAGGAAACCCACGCAGACACAGGGAGAACACACCACACTCCTCACAGACAGTAACTCAGAGGAAACCCACACAGACACAGGGAGAACACACCACACTCCTCACAGATAGTCACTCAGAGGAAACCCACGCAGACACAGGGAGAACACACCACACTCCTCATAGATAGTCACTCAGAGGAAACCCACACAGACACAGGGAGAACACACCACACGCCTCACAGACAGTCACTCAGAGGAAACCCACGCAGACACTGGGAGAACACACCACACTCCTCACAGACAGTCACCCGGAGGAAACCCACGCAGACACAGGGAGAACACACCACACTCCTCACAGACAGTCACTCAGAGGAAACCCACACAGACACAGGGAGAACACACCACACTCCTCACAGATAGTCACTCAGAGGAAACCCACGCAGACACAGGGAGAACACACCACACTCCTCACAGACAGTCACACAGAGGAAACCCACACAGACACAGGGAGAACACACCTCACAGACAGTCACCCGGAGGAAACCCACACAGACACAAGGAAAACACACCACACGCACTGTGAGGTGTAAAGATGATTTTTTTTTTCTCCCTGATTCCTTGATAAATTAAAAATTAAAAATGTACATAGAACCACTAAGCCCTATCCACTTTGTTTTGCTATTTTGCAATAACCTACTTTTTTATACTACTCTGTGGATTTTCCTCCACTGTTCGTTATATACTGAATTTCTACAAATTGCCTTATGTCCACTTATGTCCACCTGTCTATCATGACTGGCACATACTCATGCTACTCACGTTACATGGGGGCACTGCCTCACGGTTGTGGGGAAAGACTGTTCCCTCTGGTTTGTTTATGTTCAGAAGCCCAGCTTCTTTTAAGGTGGAAGGTTATGTTTGAGGAAGAAATGACTGTTTATTGGTGGCTTTTCTTGGATCAGCCATATACCACAGTGGTCATAATGCTATGGCTGATGGTTTTTTCTTTTTAAAATCTGTGCATTGCATAGAGAATAGTTGCATGTTTTATGCTTTTATTGTAGGCAGTATTTTTTGTTTGTTTGTTTGTTTGGCTTTTGCCCGTTAAAGCTGTCACCACTGTTCTGCCCAGTAACAAATGTGGCACTCATATTTATTCATCTAATTACTCATGTATACATAATTACCTGATAAATCTGTCACATTCCGTGCAGCTGCACCACAAAGCTGTTACATCAGTGGAGATAAACTGGGCCTCGGGGGCCACATTACCAAAGGGAGGGGCTACCTTGCCCTCAGCCGATACCTCCGTTCTGTCGGAAAAGCCTGGAAGCGCTGTCCCGTTTTCTCTGCTCTACTTTGTGGCGGTAAATTGCTTCATTTTGGTCATTTTTGGGAAGAGCTTTGTTCCATTAAATGTACAGCAGTGCCAGCTCCAAGTAGGCATCAGTGGCAGTGCCCCCTCCACTTGTAGGCTTCCGTGCTCCCATTTCCTACCCACGTTGGTGTAAAGATTGTTCAAATTTACACTTTAATCTGTGGCATTTATTATTTATTTAAACATCCACCTGAGGCATTTTTATTAATTTTAAAAACAAATCAACATACTAAAAGTTATTAAAAGGACTGACTGACTCTTTATGGGGCGAGAGTCGAAGAGCCCCGAAGCATCAGATTGAAGGACCCAGACTGGCTAAATCTTTCCACACTGGTTTCTTATAGACCCGGTTCACCCTCCACAGCAGAGCAGCCAAAGCAAATGTCACTGTCCATTAAAAGCATGTATCTCCATTTTTGTCAGTTTTTAGTTTATTACATCATTTGAACGCAGCAGCTGTACGCCACACTGTGTGAACATTTCATGACAAATTGACCAATAGAAATGCTCCAAAATGACTTGGAATTAAATCTTTTTGCATTGACTTCTATTGAAAGTTAAGACTTTTTTTCCTTCTCCTGTAAATGTGTTATTCTGGAGTTCCATGCCTTTTTTTTATTAGACAACGACGATAATTAAAAGTATCTAGACACCCCTTTATAGTTTAAAGTGCATCTGTTTTGTTTCACACACGTCTTGTATAATCTCCATAGGAAATAACTGCCAATGAAATGGGACACGGAGGTCACCGATGTGTATTTAAAGAGGTGTAAAGCCCCCCAGCTCTGAGCTGTGGAGCAGTGGAATAGTGTTCTCTGGAGTGATGGTGTTTGGTGGTTGTGATCCAAACCTGACATCAGTACCCATCTTTACTGGTGTTTGCTGAATGCTACCAGCACCTCACAGCAATGTTCCAACCTAGAGTCTACAGTCATAATTACCACTGGTTTCAGAAGCAGTGTTATGTGAGTAGTTTAGTTTTTTTAGTTGTTTTAGCTGTGTATACTTGTTTTGGTTTCCTATCCTCCTCCAAAATGTACATAGTGCAGCTTCTTTTTGCTTTTGTGCTGCTCCACACATCATAAAAGAAAAGCAACACACCTAACAACGCCTGTGAGAATACCCTCTCAGTGCCTGCCTCACCCCAGGCGATGCTTATAAAAGTTTCCCCGTGTTGTGGGGTGTTCCTGAGCCTCTGCTCCTGATTTTTGTGTTGCTAATGGGCAGAATCTGTGAAGGAAACAGATGGTAAGACATCAGTCATCTTCTAAGCCTTCTGCTTTACGGAATGATTAGCGAGGGAAGGTGGAAGGGAGCCAAGAGGAAGAGCAGGATTCAGGTGCGCGGCGAAGAAGTAGCATTTCCAGAATGAATCCAGAAACACAGTGATGGAGCCAAGCCAGCACCAGAGTGATGCAGCTCCATGCAGTACCTTTGGAATGAGTTGGAATCAGGACAATGCCTGCCAATCGGCTGTATCAGAATAGGGTAGTTAGTATTCTCCTCCAAGCGTGTTGAGCTCCTGACTTTACATCAGCTGCGGTTTGAAAGGAAGCAGTATACGTTTATTTTCACTGTGTACAACGACATTGTAAGGAAAGTGTTGTAAAGGCAGTAAACACACACACACACAATCTTGTATTGGTGAAATCTGGGGACATTGCATGTACTTTATATGGAGACTTGCCATTAATATTTCCTTAAGTACTGCTAGCTTAAACCTAGCTTTAACCCAAACCCTAAACCTAGCCTTACCCTTAACCCAACCTTAAAACATGTTTTCAGTTTAAAATGTAGTCATTTACATTGTAGGGACCTGTTGGTGGTATCCACAATCTGAATGGGTAAACAGGTTTTACTCCCCACAATGGGATATATTCCTGGCACACACAAAAACACACACACACACACACACACACCGACGCAAAGTGCCCTAGGAGCTGGGTGTACACTCCCCCTGCCTCCATTATTCTTACGCAATCACAGAAGCCTTTCAGCCATGTCTGCCCCCATATAACTGGGTGGAATTGGCAGTGACTACAAAACATGAGAATATACAGATTAATAAATTACTTGTCCAATTAATAACAGATGCATAGACATTATATTCTTAGCTGTGTATTTTTACACACAGTTGAAAAGCACTAAAGAAACTGGTGAAAAGTTATGGCATCTTTTGTAGTTTTTCTTTCCTGCGCTAAAAATGCATTTACCTTTGCTCCCTGGAGAGACTGTGTTCAGATATTTTCACTTAGAAAATATCAACAAAGCATGTACTTTAACAAGGAGTGTGCCAACTTTTACTCGCGACTCTACCCTGAAGTCGGGGATGCTCTCGTCTGGGCTGTGCGTTGTGGGTGAGAATATGTCTTAATTAGCGATGTTCTTCTTAATCACTCTGCCTGTGTGAGGCATGCCAGTGGTGCACTGTGTCAGCAGAGCGGCGTTTATTATGATGGAGGATGCAGAGAGAGTGTGTGTGTGGGGGGGGATCTCAAAAAGAAAAAGAGAAAAAAGAAAAACAAAATAAACACATGCCAGATGTACGCTAGCGGTGGCACAAAGGAGACGTCCAGACAGCAGAAGACATGTCCCTGTGGGGAGGTCAGCAGCTGGTCAGCAGTGGAGTCCAGACAGGAGGACCACGCTGATTAATAGAACCTACAGCACAAGCTGATGATGACAAATTTCTGGCTGGAAGAATTGGTGGTTAACCTAGAGGTTATCTGTAGACTTGTTTTCCTCACTGGCAGAGTGTGAATGTGGCCGCATTAACATCTCAATGTGACTCACTGGGTTTGACATTGAAGCATCCACTGCGCGGCTATTCCAGGAGCCGGAGGAAAAGGTAAACAGCAGGGAGGGTTATTGTATGAGCTTTCAAATACAGCACAATATTTATACATACACTCGACAGCAGCTATAGCACCTGAACACTGGAACATGCAAATCCACTGAAGTTAAAGATGTCTGGGACAGTACCTGGACAGGACAAGCTTGGGTGGCTTGGGTGGTTGGTTTGTGAGGTCAACAGGGGGCACTGTACTGAACCAATGGTGTTGTCTCAGATAACATGTAGAAAATCTAATGAGTCTATGTTGTAGCCTGCACGAGTGCCTTACATCATTGTGAGCATTTATACATGTGAGTTGGTGTCGCCGTCGCTCTGTAGTTACACCGCCACACCACTAGGGCTGAATCACAAACACCTTCCTCGACTCTATGTAGTACACAGTGTAAAGGTGTAATAGCATTAGTTTTATAAAATGGGAAGTGCGCTGTGCTAGGAAAGTGTATAAGTATATAAATATACCACTAGAGCTGGACGATACGGGCAAAATTTATATCACAATATGTTTCTTAACTTCGGTCGATACGATATAATTCTGATATTGATACAAACAATAAAAAAAGCCATAGAAAAACTGCCAAGAACTGAAAGCAAAACAACATCACCATCAAGCAACAACCCATTGTCTTTGTCCGTGTTAATATTTTTAAACTAACTTTAAAATGGTGGTAAAGACCGTCAGTCAGTGGCAGATGCTGTAAGTACTGTATTGAATGTGTGTTTAAAAATCATATCATTGTTATTGAAACATTGTTATATCGTGATATATATCGATATTGAATTATTGTCCATCCTTATGTACTACATTTTTATTCGCTCTATGACGTCCTAACCTATGTTTGAGGAAATCTCTCTCTGAGTACGTGCTACGGTCTACAGCCTCTGTATTGTGAAGGAGTTCATATTTCCGGACTTCCTCGCTTCAGCCATGTTCCTCCAGGCAGTCTGCATCTCTAAGGTCATTGAAGTTCCTGGGGCAATCCCTAGAAAAGATTCACGGTGTGACCCCAATGTCCAGATAATCTGCCAATGTGGTCTGAGCGTATTGCCCTCTACTCTTCTAGGACTCTTATCTTTATTACGTATTGGTACATCGCTGTGAGCTTTTGATGGCATTCAGCAACAAGTGCAGTGAGGTCACCACTCCAACTCCGACCCCAGAGGGCCAGGTGGGTTCAAGGTGGGCTGGGCTCTGTGCGGGTTGGTACATGGGTTTCTAGTGGGACCCAGGTGAGTTGTTAAATGTACAGCCCACAAGGCCCTAGACCTTCTGCCTTTATCTCATCCTACTCTCGTTACTGACCCTGGAGGGGTGGAGTCATCCAGTAACACATGGATAAACTGGCTGGTAAACTGGAGCTCCATCCCTACCAACCTATAAAAAGTTACATAGTGCAGTTTCTGCAGTGCTGATCACAGATTAGCAAGAAAAGAAGCATGATTCTCCAGATTACAGCTCAGAGGGGCATCACAATGATTTTGAAGCTGTAAATCAAGGCAGAAACACTACCTGGTGTTGCTTTAACATCCCAATATTGATTGGCAGCGCTCTCTAGCTCTGGTCTACAAAGAGACGAAGCGATTAAATCTGCCAGCGTGGTCAACAGTCCAGCTCTGAATTTGCTGTTTCATTTTCACAAAGGGCTTTGAGCTTCAGGATCAATTCGAGCGCCGGCTGTCTGGGGAGCGCAGGTGGGGCCTCAGGAGCCATTAGCATTAGCCGTATGAGGCCGGGTCAGTACAGCTCCAATGGGAATTAAGCCTGATCCCTTCTTCCTCCATTGCCTTTGAAGTGCCATTGCTTGCTGCACGAGCTCTGGCGTCATAGCCAATCAGCCGCCACCGTTCCTGTGGTGTGTGGAGCAGGGAAAGTGGGGCTTGCCAGCTTTAATTTCCCAACTGTCTATGCTCTTGTGGGAGGGCAGCGGGATCGACTCCTGAGATCCCGGCCCAATTAAGCTGGTGTATGATGGGGGTTAGACTGCAAAGTGTAGAGCAAAAGCCATGTGTGTGGCCCCACACACTTTCTCACTCACACAGAGAAACTTCATCAGCTCCCAACTCTCAGAGGACTGCCCCTTAAACTAATCTAAAAGCAAATGTGATGTGACTGCAGCTATAGATGTGGCTCCTTCCCATAAAAAAGCCCCAGGCTATAGCCTTGCCTTCTATGTTTAGGTTCATAACCGTGTTTTCTTCATCCTTCCACTTGGTTAATGCACTCTCATCTAATCTCCTCTCTTTCCTTCACAGATTAGCATCTTGGAACGGCAAATATTCGATTTCCTCGGTTACCAATGGGCACCGATCCTCACAAACTTCATCCACATCATCACAGTGATCCTGGGGCTCTTCGGGACGGTGCAGTTCAGGCCACGATACGTGACCGGGGTGAGTTTGGGGATATTCACATGTTCTTATTTCTCATACACTTTGTTTTGTTCTTTTTCGCAGCTGAGACCCATGCTAAGTTTGGCAGCTGATTTTGATTTAATGCTAACCTTGGTCTTCTGATTAAAATTTGTATTAGTTTTCATCTCATTTTCGTTTTTATTATTGTAGATTTAATCGATGAAAACAAAACAATGTTTAATCATTAATTATCATTAGTTCATTATTGTTTTATTTAAGGCGCTTGCGAACAAGACTGAGTCAACTCTGTGAATCATTGGTCAATAGTTTATACGAACGGCTCCCACACGATCAAACGTGGTTCTTTGGGAGTCGACTCCTTTCATTTTCAAAGTAGACTAAGTGAAGAGGAGTTGACTTCCAAACAATCACTTCAAGCAGCGCACAGACGTGTGCAAAACATTTTGTCATAATTCTCGACTACAAATGATTAATTTTCTCTAGTTCTCATCTAGTTTTCATTGTGATAAGTAGGTTATTTATGAATATTTTAATGAGGGAAATGAACACTGGCTTAGACCGCTGACAGAAGATCAAATCCCTCCAAACCATGGGATAGGAGACAACTTTAAGCTTCAAGCAGCCACCATGCACCTGAGTTATTTCTTTCTCTGTCCCTGTCAAAGATGGCGTGTCTATCAGTGAAGACACATTATTCTCCACCACAGGGTCCTAGTAATATGCAATACTCAACATCTCTCCGAAATGGAGCCTTGTGTTATGACAGTTTTTCACTTTATTGAAGGGTTATGGTTATTTAATACCACAAGCTTTCCTCAGTCTCTGCTCTATGGCCCCTACATCCGTGTTATGTGCCAAATCATCACTTACAACATGACTCTTTGAGATTGTACATATTGAGTGGCTCACGTTTTCTGTACCATATTTTTCTATCTGGAATTTGGGAACACTACAACATAGTAGCAGTGGCCATTTTGGGACCTCCAGTGGAGCCTGACCCTTACATGAAGTCTGTTATTTCCATAATGTAACAATGACAAAGCTGAGGTTGGCTTCTTAGTGGCGTCCGCCATTCCACATTAAAGCAAGACCTAGGTAGTGTCTTCAAAGCCATAGTGATACTTCACTGACCTGTAACAGGGAGAACAGAGCCTCTGTCATTGCTACTCTGGGCTCAGCACTGCAGAAACTGCACTATGTGTCTTACGGAGAAACATATTTTTTTAACTGATGCCCTTAAACTTAACGCTTAACATTTGGCATGCTGATCTTAGACTCATGTGCAGCTGCTCCAGCGACCATGAGGTCCCACCACACTCTCATCTTCTCTATCTCATGTCCTGGCAACTTCTCAAACTTGTGGAGGGAGCAAACTGCACCCCCTCTATCAGTCTGGACACTCTAACGAACCCAGACACTGATGGGGCTTCAAGAAAGGCCAAAGTGAAGGCAGTGTTCGTGACAGAGTCTGCCTCCAGAGCTCCAGAGCTCCTGACTGTGGCAGAGTGAGATATCATGCTGGATTATGGGCCCTAATTGACCCTGTCATTGACTCTGCCTAGCTCTCCTCCCACCTGGAGATATGTGGGAGACTATTAAAGAAAAGCCATGTCTACAGTACGTCAGGCTCGCTCTAGTTGGGAGAGAAGGATGGCGCATTGACCCCTGACACAGCCTCGGGCACTCAGCAGCCTCCATAAAGTAGACGGTCAGCGTGATCTGTAAAAGAACAAGAGCCGCCCTCCACCTGAGATCGCATTTACGTGCTGGAGCCCCCAGTAAAGGCCAGTCTCTATAAACTCCCAGCTTAGTCAGACCTGTTATTGGGCTACAAAGCCCACAGATATCCTCTCTCTCAGCTGGAGCTGATTTACATTCTCGGAATATGCAGAGGTTTGAGGGTGCCAGGTCAAATGACTTATTCTAAGTAAGAAATAAGAGCTGCCTAAAGGCCCAGTCACAGTGGTTTTGCATTTCAAGCCACCTCGTGTAATGGGCGTGGCTAAGGTCAGGGATACGAATCAGTGGTGTAAAGAGTCCCCCATTTTGGTTCGGCAGTTTTACAGAGGATCAGCGCTAGCATAGCATCAAGAGTTCTAAATACTGGCATATATCACATTGTGTATAATGTCTAAATACTATTATAAAACAGCTTACACTTCTATATATGTTTGTATTTTGGACAAAAGCTACTGAATTTGAATCTTTCTTAAGTTCGAATAGCTTGCTCACAAACCAGCTAAGGTGATATCACACCAGAGGCGATTACTCTAAGACTGCAAGAGAAGCTCAGCTTCCCCTAAAATGTCAAAAAATAAGTGGTCAAATATATACTGTTGTGTGTACATGTCATTGAATAAATATGCACTACAACTTTTGTTCAGAATCAGCTTGTTATCACTGGTAAAGACGCGGCTTTCCTCTCAATCATTCCCACAGATTCACAGTTCTTTAAACAGTGAGGACGCTGAGCGTCCACAGAGTTCAATAGCGAAGCAGCGAAGTGCAGCGAAACGAGACGAGTCATTGGATAAATGCTGGGCTTTGTCCCGCCCATCTGACGCTCAGCATCCTGGGGGTCTATGAGGCAGTGGGCGGGCCTCGGCTGGCCTGGATGCTCAGCTTCTGCATGGTGATTGGATGATCTGTCTGAGGCTGAATCCCTTTTTGATTGACAGCGAAATGAGCGAATCAGCGATCCTTTGGTGTAAAGATCCGTGGGAGCATTAAATTTTCATTCTGTCCTGAGTTGAACCGGAGTCCCTGGAAAAGACGCCTTGTTGGTACGACAGGGTCACAGATCATTTTCTTAAAAAGGAACGGAGGGTAGAATTTACGTATAAATAAACCGACACATTATATGATGTAGACTGAAATTGAGCTTCCCTTCCTTGAAAGACCAGCATCCGCCACTGTATCACACCTACTAACAAGTAAGAAAGAAGAAAAAGATAATTACCATCTAATCCTGCCTCCCGACTGATTCCATATCAAGCTGACTCTCATTTGTGTTGTGATTTGTGTCCGTTGTATAATATTTCCTGTTTGAAAACTGCATCAATCAGGGGGACGCGAAATTCGTGAACTCAAAGCTTACAGTTGAACTCAAAGCAAAATCTGCAGGCAAATTTCAGTCTTTAGACTTGCCCCACCCCCTCATCTGAGTATCTCCAGCCACTGTGCTGGACTGCCCCCCCACCCCCACATCACCCCAATTTCTGTCAGAGTGCCAAACTAAGCTTAAACCATTCAAAATGGACATGGGAGTAGAGAGACAAGAGAACCAAGCAAAAATGAAAAGAAATGAGAGAACTGAGCTAAAACAGTAAAAACAAAGGCAGGGAAGAAAGAAAAACCAAACAAAAACAGCCAAACACACACACACACACACACACACACACACACACACACACAGAGCCAAAAGCTCTTCATTAAACAGAAAGATGCACAACTATGCATCTTCTGCAAAACCCTTCTGCATTTTTACACCAACATAAATTGGTTCACAAACCAGAAAATGTGGTTCCTAGTTCCTAGTAGGTACTTCAGAGTGAACCGTGATGTTGTCAGTGGGTCAGTGTCAAGATAAAGAAGCTCCAGAAAGAGCATTACATAAAACAGAAATATGCTCTGTTTGTGTGTGTTTCTGGGGCTGGGTTCAGCACAACATGAAGCCTGTTGATTACTTTGCACCACTGTTTATGAGCTCAGCACATAGATTAAAAACTATCAACACGTATTGTATTAATGACTGTAACTGGTTTGTATATATATTAACAATCACTTCAGGGGTCGGGTCAGGACAACAATTATATATGTTCAGGTGAGTTGAGATAATGGAGATATTATTCAGGTCCAGGATTTATCTTGAAATTCTCTTTAATTTGACTTGTCCATTAATATTAATCAGGTACAGGTCTCCACATGTAAATAGAAGTGAGTGTGGTATTCTATACAGAGAAAATAAACAAATACAATTAGAAATACTGATCTACAAATCTCCTTATTACAAATACAACATAAAATGTCTATAATAAATAAACATCATTAAATGCTTGTCACGAGGCTAAGACCAAATCATAACGTACTGCGTCACATACAGGTTTACATATATCAATTAGGTAAAGCTAGTAGCTAGCAGCTACTTTCCCCAAATTACTTTAAACACTCGACAAAACCCAGTGAAAATATATATATCTCGGTCCTATACAACCTCGGTCTTTAACAACAAAAGATAAAGCAAAAATAATGTCACTCACGTTCAATGGACGCACACTACCAACGAGAACGACCAAATGAAGACCGTTTCATGCCTCTCTGAACCACGTTTTTAGCATACATTTGTTAGTTATACATTGGTGCATTTGGGTAGCCACCTAGTGGCGGAAAAAAATAACTACATACAAAACTTAACCCTTTGAGGTCGGCGGGATAAAATTGAAATTCCACATAAACACGTATATAACTCTGCGAGATTTTATCCTAAAAAAAAAATACAACATACCTCGGAAACCTTGAAGGGTCTACTTTCCAACTATATATAGGATGAAACGATATATATATTTATATTCTTGTGAGAGAAGCGTAAACAACAACCGGCACATTTTTGAGGCACAAGCTTTTTTGTTCCGCCCATAGACGCGTTCTGCCATTCATATGTTAACACTATGGTAATTCGGCAGCTGCTAGTGGAGGATCATTGGCTGATAATTTGCATGAAAACGCCCAAACACAGAGCACATGTCGCGGAATTGTTTACGTGGAGCTTCGTCATGTCGCACTCACGGGAGCTGGAGCCACTGCGGAGGAGAGCTTTGTTCTGGAAAATGAAGAGGATTTCAGCTCATCTGACGAAAGCGGGGAGGACAGTGACGAAGAAAGATTTATTTTGAGATGCGGATTGATCCGAAGGAGGGTTTTTGTGAAGGGTAAGTGAAATATTTCTTTTCAAATGAAACAAACCCACGCTTCGCGCTTACTGTGTACACTCCGCGAATTCCGGATAAATTAAAATAAAGAATAAATTAAATAAGTATTCCTTTGTATATGAAAGCATAAATGAATGTAAAAAAAACCTGCTGTTGTGTAAACGGGACATTCAAGTGTAGCCTGTTGCTAATCTGAGTGCATGCTGAGAGTGCTAACATTAGCATGCGAGGCTCCAGTACCATAAGTGTGGCTTATGGCTGTAAATGTTTAGCCTAGTGTGGTAATGTCATGTGTAAATGGCCTGTGTGAATGTAATAGTGTCATCCTATGTAGCTTGTTATGCTATGTACTGCTATACATAGGTCATATACAAGTACTGTATTTGAAATACAAGTAATTATTAGTTGTAGTGACTGTTGGCATGAATAGCTAATCTTTGTAACTGCTCAGAAGCTCACATTTCTTATTATTTTTCTTTCAGAAATGTGGAAAATACTCCACCTCCAAGCAAAGACGACGGCGTCAACCAAGTCTGCAACCACCAACGTGTAAACACATGGTCCTTCCACATCTGCTCTGCAAGTTTAGCATTTTGCATTACACAACTCAGCACAAAACTTTGAAGTGGTACAGAAAACTGTTTCTTCACTTCTTGGACATTGCTGCTACCAATGCCTACATTCTCCACAACAACTTATGCAACAGGACAGCCTGACCCACAAGGCATTCATGGAAGAGCTTGTTGAACAGCTGTGTGGTATGCAAAAACCCCATGGAAATGTGAACAGTGTGATGTCTACCTTTGCATGCAGCCAGACAGAAACTGTTTTAGAGACTGGCATCTTTTGTTGAACTGACTCAAATATATATACACACACAAGGATATACAGTATGACTATCTTTAGTATATTATCACTATGTTTACATGTGAACACATTTTCCATTTATTTTAATTCATGCCAGTTATTTATTTTTTTGTTTTTATTGCTTGTTTAGTTCTCTTTTTTTGAAATAAACTGTGATAAACTCTGCCTCTGGTCTCTTCTCTTTTGACAGCTGTGGCAGTGACAGCTAATGGGCCATTCATTAGGCAGTGGGGTGGGGACCTCGCACCTCGGTTTTCGCACCTATCTTCATACATATGCAACGTAGGAGCCAGTGACTGAGAAAAACAGAGTGTCACCTCACATTTGTTATGTCCTAAGTATAAAATTACATACAATTTATGAAAAGTAGAATCAGCAGTGTGTTGCCAAGACCCGTGTTCACAAAGTTTTGACCTCAAAGGTCCCGGTGAGAAATGTTTAGAATGTGTTTTTTCACAGTATATCAGCACTTCTGAAAATAGGTTTTTGGAAAGTCTAAGTTTAGAGTAAATTTAATCAAAATGTAGATGTATGACACTCTTACTGATTCAACACTGTTGTTGCAGAGATAGTTCTGAAAAATGCATGTGTAACACTTTGAAATGATTTTTTCTCAGATGCGTACAATTTGTAAAACAATCAAGGCATGTCAGACTACACCAGGGTGTCTGAAAACCCCTCAGACTCCAGGGGGTTAACTACATGCATACTAAACTTGAAGCATGAGAACATGTAAATTAATAGTCTTTTGTACAGCCGCCCCCAAATTTGGTGGACAAATTTGACCACTAGTTGACTGTATTATCTTGAGGTAAGGCTGACAGTTTGATGAGCCGAACAACTGGGCGTGTGTAGGTCTGGTTCTTTACTTGAACCACAGCTGTTCTCACACGTCCATCTGATCCAGGTATGACGCTCTTCACTGTTCCTACTTGCCAGAGGGCTCTTGGTGCTTGATGATCAACAATGAGCACTACAGTGCCTACAGCGATATTATCTTTCTCAGTCTGCCATTTCTGTCGGATCTGTAAGCTGGGTAGAAAATAGTGGATGTAGTGCTTCCAGAAGTGATCCGCTAATACTTGAGAATGACGCCACCTTTTTTGACTTAACAGCTCAGAATCGGGATAGACCACTTGTGGAAGGGAGGAGTCTGGCCGCCCCATCAACAAGCAGTTGGGTGTGACTGGGTCTGGGTCAGCAAGGTCAGAAGAAATGTATCCCAGAGGCCTAGAGTTGAGTATTCCCTCTACTTCGATAAGGACTGTCCTTAATACCTCTTCTGGCACTGTCTGAGCTCCTAAAGTGGTGCGGAGGGCATTCTTAACAGATCTCACCTCTCGCTCCCATGACCCACCAAAATGGGGAGCATTGGGGGGATTAAACCGAAAGTGAATCTGTTGAGAAGCAAGTTGGGTTTTAACTGCAGGTTCAATTGCATTAAAGGCTTCTTGTAGCTCCCTGCTTCCTCCTTTGAAATTAGTGCCCTGGTCTGAGAGGATCTCATAGGGTTTTCCTCTGCGAGCTATGAAACGTCTGAGTGACATAAGAAAGGAGTCTGTATCCATGTTTGGTAACAGATCAAGATGGATAGCTCTAGTTGTAAGGCACTTATATAAAATGCCCCATCTCTTTTCAGTGCGTCTTCCTATCTTTACAAACATAGGGCCAAAACAGTCAACTCCTGTTGAATAGAAAGCGGGTCGGAAAAGACGTAAACTGGACGGAGGTAAATCTGCCATTCTTGGGACTTGTGGGCTGCCTCTCCATTTTCTGCAATCAATACAGTTACGCTGGTGATTCTTGACTGCCTCTCTGCCTCTTAATAGCCAGTATTTTCTGCGCAGCTCTGCAAAAACACGCTCTGCTCCAGGATGGTGCAGCTGATTGTCATAATGCTGAATCAGTAACTTGGAGACTGGGTGAGAGGAGGAAAGGAGAATGGGATGCAGCACAGCTGGACTTAATCTGTCGCATCTGCGGAGCCTACCTCCAACCCGGATTAAACCTGACGTCTGATCATATTCAGGGGTTAGCGTAATCAATCTACTGGTCGATGGGAGCGCCTTACCGGCTTTGAGTAATGTCACCTCTTCAGGGAAGCTCTCAATCTGTGCATGTCTGAGGAGTGCCAACTCAGTGTTGTGATAGTCATCAGCAGTGGGAGAGGTGTCACAGGGAGCCCCTTGTCGCGCTCGCATAGTAACTTCTAGTAGCTCTTTGAAGGTATTAAACTGCTGTACTTCAGGAATAGCTGGATCTGTTGCACTAGTTGTCAAGCCACAAAAGACGGTACTCCTTAGCTCCTCTGTTTCTTCTGTGACTTGGGCAGATGGTGTCTCAGGCCAATGGTCAGATGAATGCAGCAGAAAAGAAGGTCCATTGCTCCAGCGACTCACTCCACTGAGCTGAGATAGTGTCTTCCCTCTCGTGATATCGTCTGCTGGGTTAGAGGCTGAGTCAACGTAGTGCCAAGCTCTGGTGTCTGATAACTCTTGTATCTCTGAGACTCTTGTGCCTACAAACACTTTAAATCTGCAAGATTCGGATTGGATCCAATTAAGTACTGTAGTAGAATCTGTCCAATATACTACCTCTCGGATCTGGATGGTGAGTTCTTTGAGCAACACTGAAGCTAACTGTGCTCCGGTTAAAGCGCCACACAACTCTAGTCTAGGAATGGATAGTTGCTTCCTTGGCGCAACTCTGGATCTGGCCGCTAAGAATGCCACTTGAACTTGTCCGTTACCACCGTCAGTGCGCAAATACGCCACAGATCCGTAAGCGCGTTCAGAAGCGTCACAGAACACATGAATAGTTTGAGTGGTGGTACTACAGTATGTGTTGTGGTCAGTATAGCACCTGGGCAATGTGATCTGGGACAATTGAGGAAGTTCTTCTTCCCAAGATTTCCAAGCTTGAATCAGATCTTCAGGGAGATTGGGATCATCCCAACCTCTCTTCTTGTCCCAGAGTCGCTGTACAATGATCTTGGCTCTGGTTGTGTATGGAATAATATATCCCAGAGGATCATATTGTTGAGCAAGAAGGCGGTAGATGTTGCGCATAGTCAGTTTGAGGCATTCACTGTGGTGCTGCTTATAACGAATTGTGTCTGACTTACACTGCCATAATAGTCCGAGTGTGCACTCTTGAGGATCAACCTTCTGTTGTGTGAACCAGAGTGTGCTGCTCTCTGACCTCGAGCTTTTGGGCAGATTTTCAATGACAGCAGGGACATTGGTGGCCCATTCTCTGAGCTCAAATCCACCTTCAAGGAATAATGTCTGCAATCGACTCACCAGCTGCTTGGCTTGATCTTCTGAATGGAGGCTCTGCAAACAATTATCAACGTAGAAGCAACGTTCTACTGACAAGCGAGCATCCTCTTCTTGAGCAGTGTGCCTCTGGACATGAGTCTGTAGTGCAAAGGTAGCACAACATGGACTGCATGTTGTGCCGAATGGAAGCACTTGCCACTCGTAGATGGTAGGATCCTGGTCTACATTAACATCTCGCCACAGAAAGCGAAGGAAGGGTTTGTCCTCATCCAGCAGGCGGACCTGATGAAACATTCCCCTCACGTCGCTGCTGATGGCTACAGGGTATTCTCGGAACCTAAGTAGGACTCCCAAAAGGCTGGCTCCTAGCGTGGGTCCAGGAAGGAGGTGATCATTGAGACTCTGCCCATTGAAATTAAAGGAGCAATTAAAGACTATTCGGTACTTCCCATTGTGTTGAACAAGGTGATGTGGAATGAACCAGGAATAATTGCTCTCTTTGGCTCTGGATGATGATATGGCTTGGACGTAACCAGCGTCAATAAGCTTGTGGATTTCTTTGGAATAGATAGCAGCTTTCTCTGGGTCTCTAACTAGCCTTCTCTCCATCCCACGCAGCTGCGACAGAACTGCTTCTTCAGATGCATGGAGAGGGGGAAGGTTCTGTTTCCATAACAATGGAGTTCTATACCTGTTCACACCATTCACCATTACTCTGGTGGTCTTTTCCTCTAATATGCGGACTGCCTCGGCATCCTGTCTCGATCTAGTGATCAACCGCTCACTCCTGTAAGGCAGCGTATCTAGCTGCCACAACCTTTCCACATGACTTAGGAGCTCAGCTTCTGGGGACCGGCAGGTAGTGAAGAGACACTGCTGTGTGGACAGCTGGTGGCGTAATAGACTTGTAGGGCCTTGTAAAGTCCATCCTAGTCTAGTGTGAACAGCTGCAGGTCCACCGGGTGGACCAAGACGTACTGGTTCCACTGGAGTCACTAAATGTGGGTAATCTGACCCAATAAGCAGTAATGGTTGGGCCCTTTTAATGGCTGGCAGTGGAATGTCTCTGAGATGGCGGTACTTTTCCTGCAGAGCTTCGACTGGGTATGTATGACATGCTAGATTCAATTCTTTAGCTGTAAAGGCTTTGTTGATTTGATATGACTTGTTAGGTTGTGATACGGGAGCAACTGAGAAGGAAACAGTGGCTCCACTGATGGTACAGAGTTCTTGACGCACTGTGCAGAGTGTGAGATCTTCAGGTTTCCCTTGAAGACCAAGATGAACTGTAGCATCATGTAGCAGTATTGTGCGCTCTGACCCATCATCCAATATTGCATAGGTCTCAAGTACATTTGGGCCGCTCTGAAGCTGGACGATCAATGTACAGAGTCTCTGACACAGAACTAGTAAGGCATGTGCTTGGCTCAGGTGCTTGGGGTTTCCCAATCGCTGTAGGATTTTGGCCGATATTGACCTCATGCAGGATATCCAAATGCTTCCTCTCGCACTGTTTGCACTTGGCTTTGAGGTTGCACTTGGCTGCCTGATGTTCTCGGCCACATCGCCAACATCGACTGTTTGATTTAATCCACTCTGTCTTCTGGTCTACTGACAAGAGCTTGAAATTGCGGCACTGATTCAAATAATGTTGCTCAGTATTACAGAAAGGACAGTATTTCTTTGGCTTGTATTGGATGACTTCTTTCACAGTTGGCTCCTTATCCCCTTTTACCTTTGAATGACAGGATTCACTACCGAGTAGAACAGCAGTAGATCTTTGTGACTTATAGTCGGGACGACGACTCTTAAACAGAGCTTGTCTCTCTCTAACAAAGGTACTGTTTTGCTGGTCACCGCTAACTTGAACTCGTATCTCATACTCAAGCCAATCCGCCAGATGAAGCAGGGTTGGAACTGGAGTGGTGATGGGATTCACAAATCTGTAAAAGTTTGCTCTTAGATCATGTGGCAACTTGACTAATAGGCGAGATACATGTGAGCCACACCTCAATTCTGTCCATCCTTGGCTTCCAAGTTGTTGCAGCATCCCCACTAATGCGCGAACTTGAAGGGCGAATGACTTAAAGGCTTTAATATCCCCAGTTCGGATATTAGGTCCATCCATCAGATTTGAAATCCTCTTCAATGCCAGTTGCTGCGGTTGACCATACATCTCTGTGAGTGCCCTTATAGTGTCAGTAAATGGGAGTGGACTGTTAGTGTATGAGTCAGCTATAAGTAATGCCTCTTCACACTTGAGATGGTCCATGAGTATTTGAAACTTAAAGCTCTCTGAAGCATCATACGGAAGTAAGTTGTCCAGAGCTAGTTTCAATCTAGCAAATTCTCGTGGATCCTCGGATGTAAAGTCAGGGATAGTTGGTTTGGGACCACGATAGGAATCTAGAGCTGGGGTTTTACCATAGGACGGATCACAGTGTGAGTAATAATATTGTTGGTCAGATGAATATCTGCCTCCTTTATATCTATCTCTGTCATATCCATAATGAGATGAATAAGAGTCATCAGGATGAAATCTGTAATCAGAAGAGTATCCTTTCTCATGCCCATAGTAGCAGCCATCACGGAGAGCTCTTGGACTATTTATTCGATAGGGCTTAGTCAGACTAAAATCATCACCATAATATGGATGACTTGGATTAGGTGTAGAGATGCTGTAAGAGCGGTAATATCTGTCATCACAGTGATAGGGCTTATCATAGCGATTGTGTTCGTCATCAATTTTGGGACGATACTTGACGTAATGACTATCACGTGAATTAACACAAGCTTTACTACGTGTCTTACAGTCCTTGTGACGTGACGGATCCTTCTCTGGACAGTAATCAATGTCTAAATCTAGCATTTTGGCTTGGGAGCAGGGAGATGAGCTTCTAGATGTTGCTGGCGAAATTTCATCTTTAGTGATTAATCCTGCTTCCTGCAAGCGGCAAGCGAGGTCTTCCACAGAATCACAGTGGCATTGTGGAGATGGAAGGGCATCACTACACACAGGTGGAGCACTTACCAGCAGACGTGGGCCTTTATGACCACTAGATGGCGTCGGCTTACTTGTATGTGCTGGTGCATTGGATGTATTCTCATCTCCCCGTTTGGACGGTAAATGATGTTGTGAGGCCTGTCTAGGAGATTTTTGGATCATGTCTGTAAGACGCTGGACATCTCTGCGTAACTGATCATTTTCATCTCTCATGCTGTGGAGATATCTGATCACTTCAGATGAAGATACCTGCTGTTCGTCAGAAACGAGGCACCTTGGGTTGTAACTGACTTCATAGTCCTGGAGGTAGGATGGTATATGCCTTGATCTCTTTGGTCGGTCTACGTCTCTGATATCTCTCTCATGTGGCCTGGACATATTGACTGAAGTGGTTGTTTGTATCCAGCTTGAAGGACCAAATTTGTATTAATGACTGTAACTGGTTTGTATATATATTAACAATCACTTCAGGGGTCGGGTCAGGACAACAATTATATATGTTCAGGTGAGTTGAGATAATGGAGATATTATTCAGGTCCAGGATTTATCTTGAAATTCTCTTTAATTTGACTTGTCCATTAATATTAATCAGGTACAGGTCTCCACATGTAAATAGAAGTGAGTGTGGTATTCTATACAGAGAAAATAAACAAATACAATTAGAAATACTGATCTACAAATCTCCTTATTACAAATACAACATAAAATGTCTATAATAAATAAACATCATTAAATGCTTGTCACGAGGCTAAGACCAAATCATAACGTACTGCGTCACATACAGGTTTACATATATCAATTAGGTAAAGCTAGTAGCTAGCAGCTACTTTCCCCAAATTACTTTAAACACTCGACAAAACCCAGTGAAAATATATATATCTCGGTCCTATACAACCTCGGTCTTTAACAACAAAAGATAAAGCAAAAATAATGTCACTCACGTTCAATGGACGCACACTACCAACGAGAACGACCAAATGAAGACCGTTTCATGCCTCTCTGAACCACGTTTTTAGCATACATTTGTTAGTTATACATTGGTGCATTTGGGTAGCCACCTAGTGGCGGAAAAAAATAACTACATACAAAACTTAACTACATGCATACTAAACTTGAAGCATGAGAACATGTAAATTAATAGTCTTTTGTACACGTATCATATCCCAATCTGATCTAAACCTACTGTAAACAGTGGATAAACCATGACTCTGCCCAGACTCTTTCCATTTATGTCTGGCTCTGGCGCTGAATTAAGCAGGACAGAACCCCCTCAACTAATGACAGTATCCTTGGTTGCTGTCTAAACTGGGTGAAACGTGGCCAGTTTTTAATAAAAGAGTCAAGGTTCAGATAACAGGAAAAGAACTGGTTCAAGAACCCTAATAAAGAGAAACAAAGCGAAGAAGCTAAAAGGGGACTATGACAGAAGCTACAAGAGACAAGACAGACCAAAACTAAAAAGAGAAATGGAAGCAGAACACAACTCAGTCCAACCAGGGCTTGTAGCACATCTTCTAATGTTCAAATGAGTGAATTCAGGCATCCATTCATAACAAGGGTGTTTGAGACATTGCTTGAGTCATTTCTGTTGAAATGCAAGGGACAAAATGGAGAACTCTAGAGCAGATGCACATGAGCCTAAAGCAGGGTATACACTGGGCGAATTTACCCTGGAGTCTTGCTTGGAAGCAAATGCAACTTTATTGAGAGTTTACTCTCCAAAAGTACCTAACCCAACTGCTGCCATCAAATCTTCACCACAATGTTCTGGCATAGAGAAAAGTACATGGAACACTTGGTAAGATTTGGGCTTGTGATTGAGAAGGTCCCCCTAGTGTAATTCATTTTTACAGCACTAAAATACTGAAATCAGTGGTGAGGTGGGGGTGGTTTCCTAACCGAAGATACATAGTGCAGTTTCTGCAGTACTGAGCGCGGAGTAGCAAAGACAGCGGTTCTGTTCTCCCTATTACAGCTCAGTGGAACATCACAATGGTTCTGAAGATGTTATTTTAAGGTAAAATAATACGTACTGTTACTTTGTTACCCATCGTGTATGAAGAAGCACTAAATGAGCCGGTGTATGTAACCGTTTGGCCGAGGCGGTTAACTGCGTTCACGTTAGCTGATTGCAGGTTCTGGCTCAGGTCCTCAAAGGTAACACACATTGATTTCCCATTTCCATCTCCTCATCTCTTAGCCTCATTTGTCACATCAGCTTGGCTATGATTCTTCCGAGGACCACTCCAATGTGAATACATCTTAGAGCTTACAGTTTAGAGCTGAAAGACCGAAAGGTTTCTGACAGTCGGCGGTCCCTGACACGCACACTAATCCCGTAATAGATTCATAGACTATTTTTCATTCCTGGGGATTTGTGTGTCAAGGACAGTAGTAGCTCTGCTTTACACGCTCTGCTCTCTCCGCGCTGATGATTTCTCATGGATATTTGACTCATTGTTTTTTTTGTTTTTTTTCCGAGAAGCGCCAGTTCGCGCGCCAAGGCGAGAGCCGCCCTCACACCCTCCTACACAGCCTCTTCACTTTGGTGGTAAAAAATAAAAACGAACGGCAGCCGTCTCCTGGCACGACTCAGACCTGTGAAGGAGGGTTTAAGGCACACATTATCAAATAATTAATTACAGAGAAAGCAGCCCACTTATGCTTTTCGCCCAGCAATTAATCACGCATACGCAAAAGTAGGTTGCTCTGGCTGCTGGTGTCCTGCTCTTGATTTTAATCCGGTTTGTGTTTCTCTGCTCTAGTACGCCGTCTGGCTGGTGCTGTGGGTCACCTGGAACATCTTCATCATCTGCTTCTACCTGGAAGTGGGTGACCTTTCCAAGGTAATTGATGATATTTATTTTTTTATTCCCCTTCATTTTGGGTCACAAGACAGACCTCCTTGTCTCTGCACTCACTGTCCGTTCTCTGCATTGTATGCCCTCTTTCACCCTGTTCCATACTCAGGACCCCCCACAGAGCAGGTGTGATGTGGTGGTGGATCATTCTCAGCGCTGCAGTGACACTGACGTGGTGGTGGTGTGTTAGTGTGTGTTGTGCTGGTGTAGAGTGGATCAGACACAGCAGTGCTGCTGGAGTTTTTAAACCCTGTGTCCACTCTCTGTCCACTCTGTGAGACACTCCTCCCTCGTTGGTCCACCTTGTAGATGTAGAGTCAGAGACAGTAGCTCATCTGTCACCGCACAGTGTGTGTTTATGGTTTATGAACTCCAACAGCAACTGCTGTGTCTGATCCACCATGTCAGTGTCCCTGCAGTGCTGAGAATAATCCACCACTCAATCATGTCTGTTCTGTGAGGGTCCTGAGCAATGAAAACCTGGGCAAAATGTATGCAGAGCAGCGCTTTGGAAACCTGCAAAATGTGCTGTTAGTTTCAGGGCCCAGTCTCTAGATGGTGATGATGGAGGATGTGTTGCCATTTACTTGAGTGTCTTGAGTTGTGGACTGTATTTGAAGCATTAAGGTGAAGATGTTGAAAGTGATGCTCTTGGTCAAGGTCATCTCTGAGAGTGAAATTCTATCTGTTGATGGAGGCTGCACCCCGGCACTGAGTGGTGGGCTATTGTTAGCTCCTGCGTCCTCCTCTATTGTTAGATTAACCCGCTCCTGTAATACTCGCGCAGAGACGTAAGCGCAAAACAAACTGCATTTTCTTCTCCTTCGCTACTCCCCACGTCTCCCTCTGATTTCAAAGCGTAAATTATCCCCTAATCCCTCATCTGCTCATGTAAGTAGAAAAAAAATGAGCAAAGATGTAATTAAAATGTCAAAGTGTCAAATATTATATTCAATTAAATGGCAAACCAGCCGTGTAAGTTGATTATCAGATCCGTCAAGCACTCTGCGTGTATTACATTATCATTTTGAAATAGTGAGGGTTCTTCTTGAGCAAGTGAGACACTTCTGGGTCGTATTTTGATGTCTGCGTTCCGATTAATGCTTATCATTAAGGCAAATAACAGCCTGTTGAGCCAAGTCCTCTAACTCCACCCATATTCATTACTGCCGGCCAGATCAGAGCTGCTGCCCCTGTCACTGGGTCAGAAGTCAGATGTGTTGAGCATGGCGTGTGAAATAGGGAAGACATGCAGCACCTGATGACATTCTGTTTACTCACTGAGTGAGTGAGTGAGTGAGTGAGTGAGTGAGTGAGTAAGTGAGTGAGTAAGTGAGTAAGTGAGTGAGTGAGTGAGTGAGTGAGTGAGGGAAATTATCCACAGGCTTGTGTTTGTGTGAGTGACTGAGTGAATGTTTGAAACTGTTCATAGGGGTGTGTGTGGGTGAATGAGTGAGTGAGTGAAATGATCCACAGGCTTGTGTTTGTGTGAGTGACTGAGTGAGTGTTTGAAACTGTCCACAGGGGTGTGTGTGTGAATGAGTGATTGAGTGAGTGAGTGGATGACTGTGAAACTGCCCACAGGTGTTTGTGTGTGACTGAGTGACTGGGTGACTGGGTGAAATTGCCCACAGGTGTTGTGTGTGAGAGAGTGATTGGGTGACTGGGTTAAATTGTCCACAGGTGTTGTGTGTGACTGGGTGAAATTATCCACAGGTGTTGTGTGTGAGAGAGTGACTGGGTGACTGGGTGAAATTGTCCACAGGTGTTGTGTGTGAGAGAGTTATTGGGTGACTGAGTGAAATTGTCCACAGGTGTTTATGTGTGACTGAGTGACTGGATGAAATTGTCCACAGATGTTGTGTGTGGCTGAGTGACAGGGTGACTGAGTGAAATTATCCACAGGTGTTTGTGCGTGACTGAGTGACTTGGTGACTGAGTGAATTTGTCCACAGGTGTTGTGTGTGACTGAGTGATTTGGTGACTGGGTGAAATTATCCACAGATACTAAATTGGCTGGACATGTGAATATGTGATTACAAATGTACATATTACATTTTGATACAGGCAGAGCAGCTGCTGTGTGTGTGTGTGTGTATAATCATTCGTATCTAAATCCCTGCCTGAATATGGACCTGGTGTAAAGCTGTGGTGAGACACGTGTAGACATCCAGCGAGCTTCTGTTGATCGTACAGTGCAGGAGGACGACGGAGCGAGGGGGTAATTGTCAGCAGTGAATGATCATGCAGAGCTGCTGCTGCTGGCCTGTGCTGGGCTCTGGACTGTATTCTTAATGAAGAAAAATGGCCTCATTGAAGCAGCAAAAGGGTTGTATATGTTTTTGGCCTCAGCCACAGATCTGCACTGGAGATTGATTACCTGATCATTAAATCAGCCTGTTGTTTGCCTAGTCAATCTGGATCACCTTGCTGATCTGTCACTACTGTACAATCTTATCAAGCATCTCACACAACAGATGGAGCCTTCACTTTCTATCAGCCTCTGCTTTCCAGCGCTGCAATGTCAGAAACGTCTGACTTACGGATTGCCTTTTCAAGCTCCCCGATCTGCCTTGTGAGATAGCCTCCCAAGCCCCCGGCTGCCGGCTTCCGTTTTTAGTGCTTTATTAGTAAAGAGAAAGGCAAACGGCATGAGAGAATCTGACAGCAGTTCAAGTTCAGGTTACAGACGGATAAAAAGAGAGAGAGAGATCCATCTGCCCACAGGTTTCTAAAGTGGTATCTGTTGAATCAGAGATTTGCTCCTTGGCCCATTTAGAATCCTAACCTCCAGCCAGTGAAGCTTTCACATGGACAGGGAACGTATTCTCCTTTTCCACAAGTGAACACAGTCCTGGGTCTTAATGAAACGTCTGTGACCAGCCCTGTCTAAATAGTCCTGTTCAGAACGGCCAGGTTCAGCGCCTGTTCCTCTGTTGACCCTGACCTGAGCTCACACAGCAGTGAAGCTCTGGATTGTAGCTGTTTTGGCTCTGTTCTCTTTTATCTCCGTTCTCGTTTTCTCCGTTTTTACTCTGTGCTCTTATTTCTCCAGGCTTGTGTCTGTTTTGCTGTGTTTAACCTCGTCTTTGCGCTCTCAAGTGCTGTGATTGGACAGACTCAGATGGTTGGGGGTGACAGGGTTATTCTAAAATGCCTGCTATCTACGTAAACAAAGCACTGTAAAAGTCTAACTATCATTCATTCATTCATAATGATAGATAGAAAACAGCAAGCGCTCCAATCCAGTTCCAGCAAACACCACCCTGAAACCTGATGAACAGTCCCTTGGCAGTAACGCATGTTCTTATCTAACACTTGTGGACGCGCTCTTTTCTAGAACCGAGGCTGAGTGGAGGTGGTTGTGTCCCTGAGGTTTGTGCTGGTCATCATCTACAGGCCTGTTGGATGGCCACTGGTGGCGGCCCCTTTGAAGCTGGTTCTCCAGAGAGCCAGCCACGCTGTCAATGCCACAGCTCAGAAGACAGATGAAAACAAGAGCATGAGCCTGTGTCGCTCCAGCTCCTCCACAGCTCTGTATGGCTGCCGTTAGAGAAGCCCCACGGCTTCCTTCTCATCCCCCAAGTGATCCTGTCACTCACTCTCCACCGAGAATAGAAAAGTCAACCCCTAGCGTCCTTAGCCCTCTGCAAACCGGAGAACGGAACGTCACATTGCGATGACTTTGCTTCGGCACATCCTGCTCCCGCTTTCAATAATCACTGACTCGTCTGCAAAACTCGGGACTCTCTTGCGCAGATGACATGTTCTGGTGATAATAAGAATGAGTGAACACAGCCTCTACAGCCTCTAACACTCCTTGTGTGTGTAATTCCTTAGTGGAATATATCGGAAACCCTGAGTGTTAAATGTGTATTGGTCAAGCTGAACCGAGGTGGCCGAACGCATGACACATTCAGGTTTGTTTTTGTCGTAAATGGACTGTCGCAGCTCCTGTCAGAGCTTGGCGACTCTCTAGACCAGATGTATTCAAACTAGTGCTGTATGTTAATATAGTAACATATGATTAACCTGGAAACTATTTTTACCGTTGTGTTTAATGTCTCTCTGAAACATTTACTCACCAGATTAAGAGATTCTAATTCAAATATCAGTTAAAAACTAAACTACAATTAGTTACAATGAAGTATGAAGTTTCCTCCAACCAGTTTGTTTCATTTGTTTTAAAAATAAGGGCGGCACGGTGGTGCAGCAGGTAGGTGTCGCAGTCACACAGCTCCAGGGACCTGGAGGTTGTGGGTTCGATTCCCGCTCCGGGTGACTGTCTGTGAGGAGTGTGGTGTGTTCTCCCTGTGTCTGCGTGGGTTTCCTCCGGGTGACTGTCTGTGAGGAGTGTGGTGTGTTCTCCCTGTGTCTGCGTGGGTTTCCTCTGGGTGACTGTCTGTGAGGAGTGTGGTGTGTTCTCCCTGTGTCTGCGTGGGTTTCCTCTGGGTGACTGTCTGTGAGGAGTGTGGTGTGTTCTCCCTGTGTCTGCGTGGGTTTCCTCCGGGTGACTGTCTGTGAGGAGTGTGGTGTGTTCTCCCTGTGTCTGCGTGGGTTTCCTCCGGGTGCTCCAGTTTCCTCCCACAGTCCAAAAACACACGTTGGTAGGTGGATTGGCGACTCAAAAGTGTCTGTAGTTGTGAGTGTGTGAGTGAATGTGTGAGTGTGTGTGTTGCCCTCCAGGGTGTATTCCTGCCTTGCGCCCAATGATTCCAGGTAGGCTCTGGACCCACCGCGACCCTGAACTGGATAAGGGTTACAGATAATGAATGAATGAATGTTTTAAAAATATCATCATAGCATTTTAACATATGATTAATCACAGAATGTCATTGTGATTAACGTTATTACATTTTGTAATGGACTGACACCACTAGTTCACTTATTAGCCTCCCCAACTCTTACATCTGTAACTAACTGCTCTGATTTTGAACAGGAACATCTCCACTTTAGGGTCAGATTTCATCAACTAAAATAAACCGAGACTAACTGTGATTGTGATTAATTACATGAACTCATGCAGTTAGGGTTTGTGTGTGTGTGTGTGTGTGTGTGTGTGTGTGTGTGACACCACTAATTGCAATAGAAATTCATGGGCAACAATTTTAGAAAGACCTCTATTTACAGTAGAATTAGGGTCTCAAAAAGACCACATTTCTTAGGTACTAGCCTTTTATGTCCTAAGAACAATGCCCCCAAAACCAACTTCTCGACACCTTTTTCACTGCTCATGAGTTTTCACATCTGGAAGATACTTCCCCTTCTTTAATTAGCCAGTGAAGTAATAGCATATTTGTTAGCATGATTTATTTCCTGGCAGCTCATAATTTATTAATATGGGTGTAATAGGTTTAACCAGGGAAGAATCTGTCGAGACCCGCAGAGGCGAACACAATTAGATTTAGATCACACACGTAAACAAATGAAGATAAATAAAGGACAAGCGCCTCGCTCTCTCTTTCTCATTAGGCGATGGAGACTCTCGGTGCAAGTCGAGGCACGTCCCGGCCCTCCGGTGTTGAGGGCGCCGTAGCGCCTTGTTGTGCCAAAGGCAGACAGCAGAAAGAGTGACAGAATTGATTGACACAAATACAATTTCGCTCCTTAGGAAAAAACCAATTCGTGTTGTTTGCCTTCCAAGGTGTTTGCCATCCCGGGTCAATCTAATTTGCACTCGGAGAGGAAGGTAATACGGGCCGTCTCCTTCACTACAGGCACGGTGGCCTCCATCCATGGCTTGCCCGATTACGCCACACTCAAACAGTCAGCACTGGACCCCATCTCCTCTTCGTATATCCTTCGTGTTTACTCAGTACCTGGCCATGTGCTGACTCTCCATGGGGCTGGACGGCCACACATTTGGAGGAGGGTCGGAGGCGCAGGGCGGAAACCACAGAAGAAGGCAGGGGAGAAGAAGCCTGGAGAGGTAGAGTAAATAACACAGCAGCTTCTTCCAGGCAAATACTGTCAGCTTGGCAGGAAGAGGAGCTACTCCCTGCATGTGCCCAGCTCCAAAACACAGTGTATTGACCATCTGCAGGGTTGAAGAACAGCACAGTGACGCTACATTTAGGTTCTGAGACCTGCGTAGAAAATTGAAAAATTAGTAAATGTAATAAAATATAAAGAAAGAAACACAGATAAAAGAAAAAATGGTAATAATATGAGTACGTAAGAAATAACAAAATAATTGCTGTAAAGATGAAAGGCAGCAGTTAACTGGGCACTGGACCAGAGATATGACTGAGAGCTAATGTTGTCTGGTGTTATTTGAGTTTGTAGCAGTTCTTTATAAACTGTCCTAAATCTATATTTTCGACTCTCTCACTCATTAGTATTTTCATTTGTTCAGTCTTGGGCAGTATTCGGAAGATGGGGATTTTGTCAGTAATAGAAACAGACAATAGCAGGGGTTCAGTTCTTTTTCAGGAGATGTTTATGGTCAGAACAGGTTTGAGAGAATGTATTACATTTAGGGAAACCTCAAAATCATTCATTCATTCATTCATTCATTCATTCATTCATTCATTCGTTGTCTGTAAACGCTTATCCAGTTCAGGGTCGCGGTGGGTCCAGAGCCTACCTGGAATCATTGGGCGCAAGGCAGGAATACACCCTGGAGGGGGTGCCAGTCCTTCACAGGGCAACACAGACTCACACTGATACACACTCACTCACACCTACGGACACTTTTGAGTCACCGATCCACCTACCAACGTGTGTTTTTGGAATGTGGGAGGAAACCGGAGCACCCGGAGGAAACCCACGCAGACACAGAGAGAACACACCAACTCCTCACAGACAGTCACCCGGAGGAAACCCACGCAGACACAGGGAGAACACACCACACTCCTCACTGACAGTCACCCGGAGGAAACCCACGCAGACACAGGGAGAACACACCACACTCCTCACAGACAGTCACCTGGAGGAAACCCACGCTGACACAGGGAGAACACACCACACTCCTCACAGACAGTCACCCGGAGGAAACCCACGCAGACACAGAGAGAACACACCAACTCCTCACAGACAGTCACCCGGAGGAAACCCACGCAGACACAGGGAGAACACACCACACTCCTCACTGACAGTCACCCGGAGGAAACCCACGCAGACACAGGGAGAACACACCACACTCCTCACAGACAGTCACCTGGAGGAAACCCACGCTGACACAGGGAGAACACACCACACTCCTCACAGACAGTCACCCGGAGGAAACCTACGCAGACACAGGGAGAACACACCACACTCCTCACAGACAGTCACCCGGAGGAAACCCACGCAGACACAGGGAGAACACACCACACTCCTCACAGACAGTACACGGAGGAAACCCACGCAGACACAGGGAGAACACACCACACTCCTCACAGACAGTCACCTGGAGGAAACCCACGCTGACACAGGGAGAACACACCACACTCCTCACAGACAGTCACCCGGAGGAAACCTACGCAGACACAGGGAGAACACACCACACTCCTCACAGACAGTGACCCGGAGGAAACCCACGCAGACACAGGGAGAATGCAGGTGTATTGAAGCGTGCGGTCACATGAGTCAACCAGCAGTTGCAAAAATCCCAGTATACAGGAAATTCTTCTCCGAATTGTGGCCATAGAACAAAACTGATGGACAGGGACTGCTGGTGTGTTTCACGGCTTGTGAATAAAGTAAAAGCAATAAGTCAGTGCAGGTCCTTCACAACCAATTTCTGAAAGGACACTCCACAGAGGACTGCAGGCCATAACCATATGGAACAGTGCGGCACGCAAGAGGCCCTCAGACTGTCACTATTTTAGGCCACAACTCTGACAAGAATTTCCTGTAGACTGGAATATTTGCCACTGCTAGTAATGCATGGCAGTACGACCAAAACTGCCCCCACCTTAAATAAACAACACTTAAGTTCACCTCTTCTTCTAAAGAATGAAGTGGCTGATATAGATATATTTATTAAACATATCTCGACAAGGCCGTTTGACTGCAAACTGAAAGAGTGAACGGTGGTCTCTCACTTCTGCACAGTCCTGTATGCACACAGAGACCACACTCGGGTGCCTAATCAGTATTGAGTGCTGCAAAGCCAAGTACTGCGGAATAGAGTCCTGGTGATAGACTGCTGTTTGTGCTGACGAGAGGAGCTCAGAAAACTTGAAAACCTGCCATGCAACTCCACCGAGATACTGCCGCATCAGAGTGACCATTTTCCCAAAGCTTTAGCAGGTCCTGCTTATATTAGGAAGGTCAGGCACATTAATATGATTGTGTATGAGATATGTTGTTAATAGCAGGCTTATTAACTTTTACATTTATGGCATTTGACTGACATTATTATCCACTCTGTGGCTGAGTTCTAATCATAAGTGTGTGAATAGTATTAGGCGTCTTGCCCAAGGACTCAGTCACTCAAAATAAGAAGAGAGAAACTCCAACCTGAGGGAACAGGGAGGTCTTGCCCTAAGACAAGTTAAAGCCTCACACCCTGTGGAACCTGAATGAGCACCTCTATGGTGGTGCCCAAAAGGTGGGCTCTGGAGACATGGGGCCCTAATACTAATGCTTATTTGGCTCTCGTGGTAGTGGGATATTCTATGTGGCAAGTGGGTGAGTGAAAATAGGGGATGTGGGCCAGACTTGGGCCAGAATAATGTTGCTCTCTAGGACGTAAACCTGATATTAATGATTTATTGAAAGTAATGAACGGTGGTGCAGCAGGTAGGTGTCACAGTCACACAGCTCCAGGGGCCTGGAGGTTGTGGGTTTGATTCCCGCTCCGGGTGACTGTCTGTGAGGAGTGTGGTGTGTTCTCCCTGTGTCTGCGTGGGTTTCCTCCGGGTGACTGTCTGTGAGGAGTGTGGTGTGTTCTCCCTGTGTCTGCGTGGGTTTCCTCCGGGTGACTGTCTGTGAGAAGTGTGGTGTGTTCTCCCTGTGTCTGCGTGGCTTTCCTCCGGGTGACTGTCTGTGAGAAGTGTGGTGTGTTCTCCCTGTGTCTGCGTGGCTTTCCTCCGGGTGACTGTCTGTGAGAAGTGTGGTGTGTTCTCCCTGTGTCTGCGTGGGTTTCCTCCAGGTGACTGTCTGTGAGGAGTGTGTTGTGTTCTCCCCGTGTCTGCGTGGGTTTCCTCTGGGTGACTGTCTTTGAGGAGTGTGGTGTGTTCTCCCTGTGTCTGCGTGGGTTTCCTCCAGGTGCTCCGGTTTCCTCCCACAGTCCAAAAACACAGGTTGGTAGGTGGAGTGTGTGAATGTGTGACTGTTGTGTGTTGCCCTGTGAAGGACTAGCGCCCCCTCCAGGGTGTATTCCCGCCTTGCGCCCAATGATTCCAGGTAGGCTCTGGACCCACCACGACCCTGAATTGGATAAGTTTTACAGACAATGAATGAATGAATGAATGATTGAAAGTAATGAACACATTCTGATTACGTGTATTTAGTCTGCTCATAGAGACACAGAACGTAGAGATCATATTTTTTAGTGTCATAGCTGAATAAATAATAGGAAAAGTCGTGATTAATGACACAACAGTAATGTGATTTATTGAAATTCATTATAAAAATGTAGTAGTTAAATGTGTCTTCATATCAAAATAAAGCAACATAAAGTAGCTGGGCCTCAGTGCACTAATGTGATGGAGCAAATAAAATGTGTGAAAAAAATGTAGCATATTTATAATGTTCTGCATTTAACATGTCAAATTTGACCCGAGATGAAACACGTTTGTGGATACACATTAGAATAATTTGACAGCCCATATTTATTTATATAAGTCTTATGTAAGCCCTGTGTCTGGCTCATTTACTGATGAACCTCAGCTCTTACGGCTTGTCTGAAAAATGAATGGTCACTTAATTTGTTCCGTTCTTGTGCTGAAACCGTGGCGCTAAACCTCCCGCTTGAGCACAAATAGTTTGATGGATTACATTTTTGTCGCGTTGATGTTCTCTGCAGAGTTACTGTAATCAGTGCAAATACAAGGTGCCCCATTATTCCAGGCTTTCGACGGACTTTAGCCTAACAGGGCCATACCTTCTGATTTTCCAAGCTTTTTGACACAAGCAACAGAAGAGAAAATCCATACAGCGCAGGAGAACCTTTAACGGGCTATTTTTATTTCACACATCCACCTAGGAAGCTTTATACTGTACTTTTACATTTACATTTACACTTTACCTTCAAAAGGCTTTGACCTGGATATTCCACGCTCATGTTGAACACCTCTGGCCTGGACTCAGAATGTGTCCCAGTCTTGGTCTTGACTCAGAGCAGATGTATTTCAGTTCAGGTCCTGATTGAAACTTGATGTGGTCTGGTCCCAGTCTAGATGGGGACTCAGATTTGATGTGTCCCAGTCTAGGTCTTGACATGTACACATTCTGTCCCAGTCTCGGCCTTGAGACTCTATGGGGTTCAGTCTTACTCTTGATTCAGAACTGATGTGTCCCAGTCTCTAACCAAGTCTCTGTCTTGACTTTGACTCTATGGGCCTCAGTCTTAAGTCTGACTCACTGTGTCCTGGTCTCAGTATTGAGTCCAAAAACACACGTTGGTAGGTGGATTGGAGACTCAAAAGTGTCCGTAGGTGTGAGTGTGTGAGTGAATGTGTGTGTGTCTGTGTTGCCCTGTGAAGGACTGGCGCCCCCTCCAGGGTGTATTCCCACCTTGGAATGAATGAATATACTATATATTATTTTATAAGTTTGAAACTTGTGATATAAATAACTTATTTCTACCTTTTTTTTTCTCCTGGAAAAGACAGAAATAATGTCTCTGACTTTTACCCTCTTCTGTACTTCCGAACTTCAGAGACCACAAAGACCCCCGACGCTCACATCTCTCTGAAGCTGTGAAAGCGGAGACTGGTGGCCTTTCTGTGGCGCAGTGTTTGAGAGATAAATGTTATTCATTGAACTACTTGTGCATTCATCCTCCAAACTTTGTAAACGTGTTTGTTTGTTCTTAGGAGACGCTATTTTTCATATTGATATTTCTCCATTTTGCGGCGGAAAGCGATACTGCTGCTGAAGGCTGCGACTCGATCTGTGAAGCTGCGGTTGCTGTGGTTTTATCTTTGCCCTTTACTATGAAGGCAGCTTAAAAATGCAGCTGGCCCAAGCTCTGTCACCACACTCGGAGTCCTCATATACAGTAAAACGCAGGAATTCTGATAAACTGTCAAGGGGCTAAAAATGATAAGGTGATTTATAGTCAATTTCAGTGGGAAGTGGGGGGAAAAAAGGCTGAGCCTGTCAGCTTCAGGCCCCTCTGAACAAATGAGTTACAGTCGGCGTGCCGGCTCAATAAGGCCATCATTTCCCATCAGTACCCATCACCACCACTGGGCCATGGAGACAGGAGGGAAGCCTCGGGTTTGTAGTTGCCCAGGAAATGAGCGTCGGCCAGTCGTGTCTGTGGCGGTGCAGCCAGTGTGCAGCGTGCTGTTTTCAAGTCTTCCTCGGAGAGAGGATTTGCTTTGGGCCGTCTTTCAAGACCTCACCTTAAAGAGGTGGGTGTCCTATCAGAGTGCAGACACAGCAACAGGACATCCATTAAAACCAGCATGTCTCCTCACACTGACGTTTACTTGCCTCACTCTGTTGTTTACCTTGTTGTTCACATGAGGACACTGTATTAAGTCTACATAAGTTTCTGATTCTCAGAACTGTTGGACTACTGCAGTTGCCACAAACACTAAAAGTATAACCCTATTCAAGATGACACACCAAGTTTGTGGGCATTTTTCATATCATTCTGCACATCCTTGTATCTACGCCAGAAGTATGGAGGTTGTACCCCAACTTGAAAGAGAGAAGTGTATAAAATAACCACTGCAGTTTGCGGCTGAAGTGCCTTTAAATTTTTATTTACTGTTGGATTTCCCACAGAAACTCATTTATAACTCAAGTTGTTTAGTTTTGTAGCATTGTTTTTCACTTAGGGCGGCACGGTGGCGCAGCAGGGAGTGTCGCAGTCACACAGCTCCAGGGACCTGGAGGTTGTGGGTTCGATTCCCGCTCCGGGTGACTGTCTGTGAGGAGTGTGATGTGTTCTCCCTGTGTCTGCGTGGGTTTCCCCTGGGTGACTGTCTGTGAGGAGTGTTGTGTGTTCTCTCTGTGTCTGCGTGGGTTTCCTCCGGGTGACTGTCTGTGAGGAGTTGGTGTGTTCTCCCTGTGTCTGCGTGGGTTTCCTCTGGGTGACTGTCTGTGAGGAGTGTTGTGTGTTCTCTCTGTGTCTGCGTGGGTTTCCTCCGACTGACTGTCTGTGAGGAGTGTGGTGTGTTCTCCCTGTGTCTGCGTGGGTTTCCTCCGGGTGACTGTCTGTGAGGAGTGTGGTGTGTTCTCCCTGTGTCTGCGTGGGTTTCCTCCGGGTGACTGTCTGTGAGGAGTGTGGTGTGTTCTCCCTGTGTCTGCGTGGGTTTCCTCCGGGTGACTGTCTGTGAGGAGTGTGGTGTGTTCTCTCTGTGTCTGCGTGGGTTTCCTCCGGGTGACTGTCTGTGAGGAGTGTGGTGTGTTCTCCCTGTGTCTGCGTGGGTTTCCTCCGGGTGACTGTCTGTGAGGAGTGTGGTGTGTTCTCCCTGTGTCTGCGTGGGTTTCCTCCGGGTGACTGTCTGTGAGGAGTGTGGTGTGTTCTCCCTGTGTCTGCGTGGGTTTCCTCCGGGTGACTGTCTGTGAGGAGTGTGGTGTGTTCTCTCTGTGTCTGTGTGGGTTTCCTCCGGGTGACTGTCTGTGAGGAGTGTGGTGTGTTCTCCCTGTGTCTGCGTGGGTTTCCTCCGGGTGACTGTCTGTGAGGAGTGTGGTGTTTTCTCCCTGTGTCTGCGTGGGTTTCCTCCGGGTGACTGTCTGTGAGGAGTGTGGTGTGTTCTCTCTGTGTCTGCGTGGGTTTCCTCCGGGTGACTGTCTGTGAGGAGTGTGGTGTGTTCTCTCTGTGTCTGCGTGGGTTTCCTCCGGGTGCTCCGGTTTCCTCCCACAGTCCAAAATCACACGTTGGTAGGTGGATTGGCGACTCAAAAAGTGTCCATAGGTGTGAGTGTGTGAGTGAATGTGTGAGTGTGTGTTGCCCTGTGAAGGACTGGCGCCCCCTCCAGGGTGTATTCCCGCCTTGCACCCAATGATTCCAGGTAGGCTCTGGACCCACCGCGACTCTGAACTGGATAAGGGTTACAGATAATGAATGAATGAATGAATGAATGTTTTTCACTTTAATTGATCAGAAACAGTAGAGCAATATCCTCATCTCAGTTCGTTCTATTAGTATGTGGCTGAATGACATCAAATCTTTACAGATGTGTTCAGAAATGTCCAGCATCTATTACCTGTTTTCAGGAGAAAAAATAAATGCTCGCCAGCATTGAAAATCTGGATGGTGTGTGCACATTTTTGGGCATGTTGTGTATGTATTTCGAACACTGAAGATCATATCTGTACAGTAGATAACCTTCGCTGAGACCGGCTGGCCTTTGATCTGTTAGATGTTATCTACAATCTGCGTTGTTACTCTGCCCTTTAGCACTGCGTTTAGCTTCTGTAAAGGAAGATAAAGCAGTCCTCTGGTCTACAGTAAGATGTGTTCTGCTCTGCATTCATTCGAGGACATAACCAGATCTCCATCTAAGGCACAACAACATACAAATACAGTGTTGTTTACCAATAATGCTTATTTATTCATTGCTAACAAACAGGTCATGTTTTGCATAAATGATACATGACATTATTTATAATGTATGTATTCTCCCTCATATCCCCAAGTCCTGTTCAGAGCGTCCGCTTTCAGCGCCTGTCCCTTTAAATTTTAATAAGCTGCTCGCTGTTCACCCCGACCCTGAGTGCACAGGAGTGAGGAGCGAGGAGCAGAAGCTCGTTGTCTGTTTTGCTCCATTTAACCTGTGCTTGGCTCATTTTGTCTTGTTTTTATTGACTTTGGCAGCTCACTGAAATCTGACTGCGTCGTCTTGTTTCACAGTGTGTCAGTGGGTGGACTCCAGATTCAAACATTAATGCACACGCACTGAATATAAACTTTCCCTTTTTTAAATAAAGATATCACTCTGGTGGATCTCCACACCGTGGTGTAATTAGTGTCTATTTCAGGCTCAGTGCCTGGAGTCTTACAGCCTTTTAGGGGGAAATCTATATATCTGATTTCGTATTATTTAAATTGATCTGACCCTGCACTGAATAAGTCACTAAAACTACCGGATTCCTGCTTTTATTGAGCCACTCCTGCCCTCGGGAGACCTGTTGCAGACAGCAAATGAAAGAGCAAATGTAAATGGCTGGTGGGATCCCACAGTCCACACGCGCTCCGATTCGGTCAAAATCTAAAATACATCCTCTGGAAATTCTCCTTCAGCCCACGGTCTCCATTCCCTCCGTTTACTGAGCTTTGAATTTGTTACTGCATAATGCAAAAGCATCATTACATGCACTGCAGGGTTCTTTAAGGAACCTCAGCGGGGTTGTGGAGGCAGGAAATTCTGCCATTTAGACGTTTAGCAGAACTTTTTATTATTTATTATTTATTTGTCTGAATCATTCTCCAAGGTTTGTTGCAGACACACATTCAGGACACATTGTGTTTAAACTGTGTTTTACCACCAGCAAATGTCAAATTCCACCTTAAACTAGAAAAAATGAGCTTTTCGACAGTGTTGGCCAGACTGTTGGCATAGTGTCCAGCTTTAGTAGATTACTTCCAGACAGTGGCGGATGCTGGTCTACGTCATAAAATGTGTCGGTTTATTTATACGTAAATTCTACCCTCCGTTCCTTTTTAAGAAAATGGTCTGTGACCCTGTCGTACCAACAAGGCGTCTTTTCCAGGGACTTGACTAGTGTCCTCTCAATGGCCAGCAGAGCTAGGCTGCTTAAACGGCCTTGTCCCATGTGAAGTGTGTCCGCCTGTGCTCCCACGGATCTTTACACCAAAGGATCGCTGATTCGCTCATTTCGCTGTCAATCAAAAAGGGATTTAGCTTTAGACAGATCATCCAATCATCATGCAGAAGCTGAGCGTCCGGGCCAGCCGAGGCCAGCCCACTGCCCCATAGACCCCCAGAGACGCTGAGCGTCCGATAGGCGGGGCAAAGCCCAGCATTTATCCAATGACTTCGCTGCTTCACTATTGAACTCTGTGGACTCTGTTTAAAGCACTGTGAAGCTGCGGGAATGACTGAGAGGAAAGCCGTGTCTTTACCAGTGATAAGAAGCTGATTCTGAACAAAAGTTGAGCGCGTTGTAGTGAATATTTATTCAATGACATGTACACACAACAGTATATATTTGATCACTTATTTTTTTACATTTTAGTGGAAGCTGAGCTTCCCTTGCAGTCTTAGAGCAATCGCCTCTGCTTCCAGAACACAGAGAATGCTCCCAAGATGCATTTTTTTTTTTAATGGCGCTAAGAAAGGTGTTAATGTTTTTAAAGGCAGTTAAGATGGCGAGGCTGGAGCTCGGTACTGTTTTCTATGATTTGTTTGACAGTAAAATCAAGATATCCAGTGACAACCAATTAATATTAATCATTTTAAAGACGTTCCGGAAGGCAGCACAAACACAAAATAATTCCAGTGTGAGAGTCAATTAGAACTGATTTATTTATTACAATGTAAGAACAATTAAATGTTATGTTATTTTCTGTCAAGCTGCATTACTGTCTTTAGCATCGGCTTCAGCGCCTCCGGCGTAGAGTAAAAAACCTTTCAGCTCAAGACTGGGGTGAGAATTGAGATTTGTATAGTAGCAAATTTAGGATGATTAGCACTATGTAACTTGAAGGAGGGTAGAAAAACCTACCCCTCGTTTCACCCTCCCCTTTGTTTTGATTACTTATCCAGCTAAGGGTCACGGTGGGTCCAGAGCCGGTGGGTTCGGAATCACTCGGCACAACACGTGGACACACCCTGGAGGGGGCACCGGTCCTTCACAGGGCGACACACACTCACACATTCACTCACACACTCACACCTACGGACACTTAAAATACTCAGAATCATACAAATCCAGTGTCGTTTTCATGTAAGAGCACATTAGTACGTTGTATTCTTTTGGTGCCTCCTCTTTCCCCAAGCTCTGAGGATATCAGACCATTTCATGTTGAGTGTGTAAGGTATAACTGCTATAGAAGGCTGCGGCTGCATTCGACAGTGGGTTAAACTGTGGGATGTGGAGAGCTCTGTTGGCAGTTCCTCTGCGATAAATCTGAAGCTGTGTGGAGGGCTTTCAGTGTCATTAGAGATGACAATGAGAGCCCCTGTTCCAGTGCACCATTAAGATTAGAGTGACACTAATGCGCTGCCTAGACGCACAGAGAGCCTGTAGGGGTCTTACCTCCGCCTGCATGGGGGGGAGCGCTCATTTCTCCACTCTGACACTCCTCCCGCTCTCACACCACACTCCAGTAAGGCTGCGTCTGAACGTGGTGGAGCGACGCTGGCGTGGCGCACTCTTTCTCCCAATTAACTTTATCAGTCTGGATGTGTTCCGAGGCCGACCAAGTTCACATTGTTGAGCGAAACAATGCAGAGTTTGCCATTTTGTCAACGGGTTGTTTGGGAGGTGGATTTCTTGAGGGAGCGTCTGTTCATTACAGATTCCTTTCAACAGCCGGGAAGCGACTACTATCAATCATGCCACACCAGGGGGGCCTCCGTTTTGGTCCCACTGCTTTGCTTTGTGAGCGAACGTGTCATCCTCAATGTCACTCCGCGAAAACATAAAAACCAAAACAAACAAGCAAACAGACTGACACACACACACATACACACACACACCCACGACCCCCCCCCCTCCCGACACAGACAAGCTTTCTCAAAAACCCACAGATCCCCGGGCGCATCATCTAGAGAACGCTTTCCCATTATTTAATCATTCAAAACCTGGAATCAGACATCGGAGCAGCTGCCTTTCAATACGGTTGACTCACAAATGCACCTACACAGGGTGAGATCCACAGAAGACCAGCTCAGTGCCTCAGGAAATAAATATGAAATGCGAGCTACACCCAGGCCTGGTAATTCTAGGCTGGCGTATGCTAAATAGCGACTGTCCGCTTGAGTGAAGAGCGTCTGATCTCGCTGTCTGACTGGAGCCAAACCTGACAGCACAGAGGGTGGGGGGTGGGGGGGGGACTCATCAGAAAGCCAGAGCATGGTGATTTGTCCAAGGCCCTGTGATTGGCAGGGCTTGACCGCTCAGTCATCTGAAGAGAAACTTGTCATTTCAGCATGGCCTCCACAGCTGAGAGCCCCGTGTGTCAACAGAGGGAGTAAAACAGACCCAGGCGGCACTGCCTGCTCTCGTGAGGACTGGAGAGCCATCAGGAGCGCGGAGGGGAGTGGTGGCAGGGAAATTCTATACAACTCAGGGCTGTATGTCACTTTCCGAGCAGGTGGCGCCAGTGCTTTAAAACCTTCACTAAATCGCTGAGAGTGATACCTCTTAAAATACCAGTGAAACTGAGAAACAACATGGGAAAGGTTTCCACGGTTATTCAGAATCCACGTGAAGAGCTTCAAGTGCGATAATCACTTCTCATCCCTTGCTAAGTCAGCTTCACCCAGCTGCTCTCTATTTACATCACTTTTATAGTGTAATCCACAACTCGGGACTGTGATGCACATTCTCAGACGTTAGGAAGAGTCTACATGGCCGCAGAGTGGGACTGTTCTGAAGTGGAGAATGAAAACAACATAAACCCACTGATGATATCAGCAATGTCAGTGTTTCAGTTGTGGTTGCACTAACCAGATTTGTGAAAATCAAAGTGAAAGGCTAAGACACACTTAGCGATAACAGCGCGGTTAAAGCCAAGATAGCCTCTAGAGTGGGGGGGAATGGGGAACTCAGATGTGAATATTTGAGATCCACACACCAAATCGCCACGGAGCTGAAGGCAGAAGGGGTTAAATGAGTGAGGCCAATTAACGTTTTTGCTTTTCTTTGTACAGAACAGTTTTGCGGAAGCCATTTTACTTTCTCTACATAATGTAATTTGCTTTGCTAAGCAGCTTTAGCCGAGCACAAGTCAAAAACTAATGGCTGCTGAGTGATGTCAGTGTTGCCATGGAAACTGTTTTACAAGCACCGTGATTGGACCAAGAGAAACGAAACAAGACTTAGCTCAATTTAGAAGTAATGTGATGAAAACACACACACTCATAAATGTAGTATCTATGAATTGTTGAGAAATTGCATAGACTTCCATTCATTTTGATCCATTAATTAATTTCACCTTAAAATGTAATTAGCACATTATACAGAATACAAGTCCCCAAAATGTCAGTGTGTAAACAGGTCCCCACTTCTCAATGTGATATATTCTGGGAATTGAGAAATGGCGATATACATTGTGGGGACCAGCTGGCGGTGCCAACAAGAAATAAAAGTCCCCATAATGTGAGTATGTAAATAGGTTTTATTCCCAATGGCACACACACAGAACTTGTATCTGTGAATTGAGGGGACATTACATAGACATCCATTCTATTTTGTGGAAACTTACCTATCTCCCCACAGCTGGTCCCCACAAAGAAGACATTTCCCCACAATGTGATATATTCTTGGTACACACGACACTGGTACATGTGTGTATCTTTGAAATGTGGGGACTTCCATTCATTTTGTGGAGACTTACCATGAACTTTTATTTTATAAGTACTGCTAACTTCACCCTAACCTTGACCCAACATTGAAAAATGGTGATATACAACATTGTGGGGACCAGCTGGCGGTGCCAACAAGAAATACAAGTCCCCACAATGTGAGTGTGTAAATAGGTTTTAGTCCCCCACGGCACACACACAGAACTTGTATCTGTGAATTGTGGGGACATTACATAGACATCCATTCTATTTTATGGAGACTTACCTATCTCCCCACAGCTGGTCCCCACAAAGAAGACATGTCCCCACAATGTGATATAATCTTCATACACACACTCACAAGTTTTTTTTTCTCCCTGTGATAAATTAAGCTCTGGACCTGGACCGGAGTCCGCCTGTAGTATACCACCACTCTAGATGAAACGACTCATATAAGGATTGGGGGCAAAAACCAACTTGATAAGGACATCCCTAGCTTTTTATCCTCCTGTGTGATAAAATGCTGCTGGAATCTGCAGTGCACACTTTTGGAGGTCACGTTGCTGTGCCTGAATCCTCTGTACGAACGCCATAATGGGATTTAAAAATCAGTGTAGTGCGTAAGTGCTGGATAAGGCAGTGGAAAAAAATGAAATAAATGAAAAATAATGAGGGAGACAAGTGATTCACCTCAGGATCACTGCGCGCAGGTGTTTAATCTTAGAACAGAGCAGGCTGTTTAACCCTTTCCGGAGTGGTGCAGATCAGGGAAGACTGCTTTACTGGCTGAGATTATTTTTCTGGCGTTAAATGCCTGTTTATTCTTTCTCCACATGGTTTTCCTTTGCACATCAATTAGCTGCTAAAAGGCTTTGAGATTATTGGTATGTTTGATTTACGCGCTCACACTCCACACATTGAATAATAATGATGTAATTTACCACACTAGATCCCAACATTGTAATGCGACTGTATAGAAAGCTAGTAGCCGCTATCCTTCATCTCTCGTTCTGCGCTGGTCAGTGTGTCCAGACTCCCACTTTAGCCTACAGAACAAAAAGGGTTTTAATTGCTGTTTGGTCAGTCAAGTCCTTGCACTGGTCAAACTTGGGATGAGCAGCCGCTCTCCATCCACTTCACTGCCGGTTTAAATTTGGATTTAAATCCCCTGACACTTTGAACTTATAAAAGGGGCTTTGTTAACTTGAAGTGCTTGATGAGTATCATTTCAGCAGGAGAGCTCTAGACTCTGGGTATTTAAAACGATACAAAAACATGTTCCAGTGTGTAGCTGCTGAGCCGGAGAACTGTTTTCTCTGATGTGATGGAGCTTCATCCAGAGGAGTGTGGTGTGTTCTCTCTGTGTCTGCGTGGGTTTCCTCCGGGTGACTGTCTGTGAGGAGTGTGGTGTGTTCTCTCTGTGTCTGCGTGGGTTTCCTCCGGGTGACTGTCTGTGAGGAGTGTGGTGTGTTCTCTCTGTGTCTGCGTGGGTTTCCTCCGGGTGACTGTCTGTGAGGAGTGTGGTGTGTTCTCCCTGTGTCTGCGTGGGTTTCCTCCGGGTGACTGTCTGTGAGGAGTGTGGTGTGTTCTCCCTGTGTCTGCGTGGGTTTCCTCCGGGTGACTGTCTGTGAGGAGTGTGGTGTGTTCTCTCTGTGTCTGCGTGGGTTTCCTCCGGGTGACTGTCTGTGAGGAGTGTGGTGTGTTCTCTCTGTGTCTGCGTGGGTTTCCTCCGGGTGACTGTCTGTGAGGAGTGTGGTGTGTTCTCCCTGTGTCTGCGTGGGTTTCCTCCGGGTGACTGTCTGTGAGGAGTGTGGTGTGTTCTCTCTGTGTCTGCGTGGGTTTCCTCCGGGTGACTGTCTGTGAGGAGTGTGGTGTGTTCTCTCTGTGTCTGCATGGGTTTCCTCCGGGTGACTGTCTGTGAGGAGTGTGGTGTGTTCTCCCTGTGTCTGCGTTGGTTTCCTCCGGGTGACTGTCTGTGAGGAGTGTGGTGTGTTCTCTCTGTGTCTGCGTGGGTTTCCTCCGGGTGACTGTCTGTGAGGAGTGTGGTGTGTTCTCTCTGTGTCTGCGTGGGTTTCCTCCGGGTGACTGTCTGTGAGGAGTGTGGTGTGTTCTCCCTGTGTCTGCGTGGGTTTCCTCCGGGTGACTGTCTGTGAGGAGTGTGGTGTGTTCTCTCTGTGTCTGCGTGGGTTTCCTCCGGGTGACTGTCTGTGAGGAGTGTGGTGTGTTCTCTCTGTGTCTGCGTGGGTTTCCTCCGGGTGACTGTCTGTGAGGAGTGTGGTGTGTTCTCCCTGTGTCTGCGTGGGTTTCCTCCGGGTGACTGTCTGTGAGGAGTGTGGTGTGTTCTCTCTGTGTCTGCGTGGGTTTCCTCCGGGTGACTGTCTGTGAGGAGTGTGGTGTGTTCTCTCTGTGTCTGCGTGGGTTTCCTCCGGGTGACTGTCTGTGAGGAGTGTGGTGTGTTCTCTCTGTGTCTGCGTAGGTTTCCTCCGGGTGACTGTCTGTGAGGAGTGTGGTGTGTTCTCTCTGTGTCTGCGTAGGTTTCCTCCGGGTGACTGTCTGTGAGGAGTGTGGTGTGTTCTCTCTGTGTCTGCGTGATGAATGGATGAATCTGCCCATCCATGTATATACGTTTGTAGTGATTTACTTAAAACTTGAAACACTGTTTTCCAACAGTGTCCCCTTACCGTCAGCTGCACCTGTGCATTAGCATTTGAGATGTTTCGCTGTCAGTAAATGCAGGTTAACAACCTCTGGCTAAATTGTTTATTTCACATGCATGGGTTGCAGTTGTATAACAGTGTCTTTATATGCAAATGAATGAGAAACTTGTTCCCTCTCTCTCTCTCTCTCTCTCTCTCTCTCTCTCTGTGCACTCATAAAGCGGTCAGTTCACTGGCTGTTCTGGTGAAACACCGTGGCTCATTCTAAAGGTCAAGCTTTATTACTAATTGCTTGGAGGAAAACGACTGTTTTTTCAGACACCATCAAATATTAAAATGACCTCAATTAAAACAATGGGAAAACTCCTTTCTCATCGCTCGCATACACCGGTCAGCCAAAACATTCAAATGACCCTAGTGTTTCAACACTCACTTTCCATTTTATCAGCTCCACCGACCGTACAGTTTTATAATTATAGTCTGTAGTTAATCTGTTGCTCTGGAAACTTTCTTATCCCCATTTCACCCTGTTCCTCAGCGCTCAGGACCCCCACAGAGCAGGTGTGATGTGGTGGTGGATCATTCTCAGCGCTGCAGTGACACTGACGTGGTGGTGGTGTGTTAGTGTGTGTTGTGCTGGTGTAGAGTGGATCAGACACAGCAGTGCTGCTGGAGTTTTTAAACCCTGTGTCCACTCTCTGTCCACTCTGTGAGACACTCCTCCCTCGTTGGTCCACCTTGTAGATGTAGAGTCAGAGACAGTAGCTCATCTGTCGCTGCACAGTGTGTGTCGCTCGTCCTCTAGTCCTTCATCAGTGACACAGGACGCTGTCGGCTGGATGTTTTTGGTCGGTGGACTGTTCTCGGTCCAGACACTGAGGGGTTTAAAAACTCCAGCAGCACTGCTGTGTCTGATCCACTCTACACCAGCACAACACACACTAACACACCACCACCACGTCAGTGTCACTGCAGCGCTGAGAATGATCCACCACCACATCACACCTGCTCTGTGGGGGTCCTGAGCGCTGAGGAACAGGGTGATATGGGGATAAGAAAGTATGCAGAGCAACATATTAAATACAGTCTTTAATTGCATCTCAACCGAAACCCTTAGTACACCCTCACTCTCACATTCCACAGTTCCTACAACAGCTCGGGACTGCGCAAGGAAAAAACACATGCAGCCAAACCACAGAAAATAAATTAAACCTTCAACAGCTGTTCACTTTTCTGCCATAAATCTGTTGCACAGTGTCTGCCACTCGGTTCCGAAGACTGAGAGAGAGAGAGAGAGAGAGAGAGAGAGGGGGGGAGAGAGAGAGAGAGAGAGAGAGAGAGAGAGGGAGAGTGAGAGTGAAAGAGAGAGAGAGAGTGAAAGAGAGAGAGAGAGAGAGAGAGAGAGAGAGAGAGAGAGAGAGAGAGTGAAAGAGAGAGAGGGAGAGAGAGAGAGAGAGAGAGAGAGAGAGAGAGAGAGAGAGGGAGAGTGAGAGAGAGAGGAGAGAGAGAGTGAAAGAGAGAGAGAGAGAGAGAGAGAGAGAGAGAAGGAGAGAGAGAGAGAGAGAGAGAGAGAGTGAAAGAGAGAGAGAGAGAGGGAGAGAGAGAGAGAGAGAGAGAGAGAGAGAGAGTGGGAGAGAGAGAGAGAGAGAGAGAGAGAGGGAGAGTGAGAGAGAGAGGAGAGAGAGAGTGAAAGAGAGAGAGAGAGAGAGAGAGAGAAGGAGAGAGAGAGAGAGAGAGAGAGTGAAAGAGAGAGAGAGAGAGTGAAAGAGAGAGAGAGAGAGAAAGAGAGAGTGAAAGAGAGAGAGAGAGAGAGAGAGAGAGAGAGAGAGAGAGAGAGAGAGACTGTTTTACTGTGATTTTAAATGTGCAGTTTTTACCTGAATCTACACTGTCCTGGAGAGCTAGAGGTGCTGGGTAGAGTCTGGTGCTGTTCAGTGTGGTGATTGATATGTAATATTTTGCTTTGTGGATATATATATATATATATATATATATATATATATATATATATATATATATATATATATATATATCCTTTGTGCAGTAATACAAGTATCTGTTCTGCTCTGTGTGTGTGTGTGTGTGTGTGTATGTGTGTGTGTGTGTGTGTGTGTGTGTTCTGATAAATGGGGTTAATTTGCAAAGCAATCGCTCCCTTAGGTTTAGTAAGATAAAAAATTCTCTTCAGTCTGGAGCTGTTAGCAGTCAAACAGCGTGATGCCTAATGAAACGTTTGTCATTAATATGTGTTTTTAGCACCATTCATTCATTCACCTTCCGTTTTACTACCTCCTGTTAAGGGTTGGGCAGGGTCTGGAGCCCACCTGGAAACATTAGCTTTAAAGCAAGGTCATATCCTGAAGAAGGCCCCAGTTGGGGTATCACACACTCGCTGAAGGGCTCTGAGCACGAAGGGAAACCATCCCAGTGGCTTTTCCACACGGACAAAGTTCGGCACGGAACGCTTACAAACCTCTTACACTAATAAACCTGGCTTAGCAAACTGTTCCCAGGGCCACCGAACCACTTAGTGGGAGGGGCTTAAATGACATAGGGATCCACCTGAGTGTCTCTTTAAGCCTTTTGCTGCTCAAAGTTGAAGTTATTCTGCAACGCAACGAAAGTAAAGTCACTTCCTGTATTTATCAAGTTATGTGTCAGTAGCTATAACATACCGTGAGCACACGACTCTGCAAGCGTCCGCACGTAAGCCCCTTCTCTTTGGCATTTTCATTCAGTATTTGCAGAGTGAAGTCTGTGCTGCTTTGCACACTAAAAAGTACAAAAAAAAACATATAAAAACTCATACTTCTTCAGTTATTTAGCATGCTAATTAGCTAACGCTAATTGTTACGACACCCGCTGCACTTCCTGCTTCTGACTTAGCAATGTAAACAAACATAATCCTACAAGTATAAAATGAAGGCTAATTGCAAAGTGAATGAACTACGACCCCAAAATTACTCTAGGAACTCGCTTATTATATTTGCAATTTAATAAATGTATACTCAAACTGATTTACAACATCAAGTCACAATATATATATATATATACAGGGGTTGGACAATGAAAGTGAAACACCTGGTTTTAGACCACAGTAATTTATTAGTGTGGTGTAGGGCCTCCTTTTGCGGCCGATACAGCGTCAGTTGGTCTTGGGAATGACATACACAAGTCCAACACACAGTGGTCAGAGGGATTTGAAGCCATTCTTCTTGCAGGATAGTGGCCAGGTCTCTACGTGATGCTGGTGGAGGAAAACGTTTCCTGACTCGCTCCTCCAAAACACCCCAAAGTGGCTCAATAATATTTAGATCTGGTGACTGTGCAGGCCATGGGAGATGTTCAACTTCACTTTCATGTTCATCAAACCAGTCTTTCACCAGTCTCGCTGTGTGTATTGGTGCATTGTCGTCCTGATACACGGCACCGCCTTCAGGACACAATGTTTGAACCATTGGATGCACATGGTCTTACTGGTGCAGTGTGCAGTTAATGAAGATTGTCCACCAGGCTGCTCCAATTTAGCCATGAAACCTCCCACACTACAATGACAGGGGTTTCAGTTTCATTGTCCAACCCCTGTATATATATATATATATATGTATATATAAGTATGTATTTGCTTAAATCTAACTCCCTACTTTTCCATTGTTCAGCAGGGAGTGTATCAGCCACCAAACTATTGCCCACCATGAGATTCTCTTTAGGAAGCGTGTCAGTGAGACACATTGATGTATGTTTCATGAAGCAAGACTTTCTAACGATAGGCTTTTTTTTGCGCAGCAGCAGAAAGCAGTTCTCGCCTTTAGTTCTTATGTAAGTCTGTGTGTCTGCTGGTATTTCAGTCCTGTTTGATCGGAAATGCAGAAAGTGGGTCACCATGAGGCAGACGGTGTCAGGCGTGGGTCTGTCTTGAGCTCTGTCTGACTTCTGTCTTTGGTGTTTCATACCAGAGCGAAAGTGGATAGTTTTGTGGTAGTTGGACTGGTTAGAACTTGGTTTTGATTCCAGCTGTTAAGTTCTGCAGTGACATCTGGATCCTAGGGGTAGGATGCTGTCTGATTGCGAGTCGCTTGCTTTGGAAGAAGAAATCTTGACAGCACTACTGTGAGTGTATCTCGATGCCTGGTGAGCTGCCTTGTTCCCTATTGCAGCTGAGGGAGTAGACTGCAATTTCACCACAAAGCATCCTCAGGAAACAGCAGATTGGGTCGTTATAGACCGCCATTAACCTTCCTGGTTCTGAGGGTGGCTTCTTAAATTTTCAGGTAAATGCATGGACTTATGACATGACCCCAATATCACAGTTCAGACCTCTGATGCTGCCAAACAAATGGGAAACAACAAACTGGCTCAGACTGAGAAACTCAACACTTTTCCAGCCAATCAGTGACAGGGGACGCTCCAGCTCATGCATATGTACATGAATGGGGAGGGGCATAAGGAGACTTGATATTGTCCACAGGTGTGAGTGTGTGAGTGACTGGGTGAGTGTGTGATACTGTCCACAGGTGTGAGTGTGTGAGTGACTGGGTGAGTGTGTGAGTGACTGGGTGAGTGTGTGAAACTGTCCACAGGTGTGAGTGTGTGAGTGACTGGGTGAGTGTGTGAAACTGTCCAAAGGTGTGAGTGTGTGAGTGACTGGGTGAGTGTGTGACACTGTCCACAGGTGTGAGTGTGTGAGTGACTGGGTGAGTGTGTGACACTGTCCACAGGTGTGAGTGTGTGAGTGACTGGGTGAGTGTGTGACACTGTCCACAGGTGTGAGTGTGTGAGTGACTGGGTGAGTGTGTGACACTGTCCACAGGTGTGAGTGTGTGAGTGACTGGGTGAGTGTGTGACACTGTCCACAGGTGTGAGTGTGTGAGTGACTGGGTGAGTGTGTGAATGGCAATGATTCTGAGGAGGCCTTGGACCCACACTCAGGAAGAAGGTGTTACAGAAGATGAACGGATGAACAAATGAATGAATGAATGAATGTCTAGGTGAAAAAAGAGTCAGCCGCTCTAACCCCAACCTACTAAACAATGTAAAAATGTCCATAATCCGTCACAACTGAGTAAAAGCAGTGTATGGAGGGTGCCTTTGAGAGACAGTGACTGTGATATCTTTATTATTTATTTATTTATTTTTGGAAATGTGTTACATGATTAATCAGAAGAGTTTCTGCAGTGTCTTTCGGTGCCAAGTGTGAACTTGCTGGAGCTCAGTCTCCTAGGAACTGGTTAAAGACATGTATAAGAGTTTCCTAAAGAACAGGACAGAAGTTATAGCTGCGCTCTGTGAGTCAGAAGACGCAGAAAAGAACAAAGACCCCCGCCTGCTTCCCTTTATCTCCCGTTCTGATTAGTCTTCATTAAAAGTTGGGCCGATGTGAGTCATTCCTTGCAGCTCTCTGCTTTAGTTATGAGATATGATCATTACAATCACCGAAGGCGCCATATTCGCGTGTAATCTCTCCCACTTTGGAGGGCCCTGCACAAAAGCCCCTTTTGTTGGTTGCAGTTGGGCATTGTGCTCGTTCTTCATCTGGCCCGGCTTTTGTGTCTCAGCAGCTTTAATGAAAGACTAAAGACTTAATGACACCGAGCCATCCCCCCGGTGCCGAGAGTGGCTTAAAGCCCCCCCCCCCCCGGACCCTCCGCTCACGGCATATGTTTATGATTAAGTTATAATGGGGACATTAAACTGAAAGGGCTCACTTTAGTCGCTGCAGCTGTTGCGGTTCCTCGTGCTGCGGAAGGTCAAGGCGGAGGAGGGCCCTTCAGGTTTCTCTGCACCTTCTGCCACGTCAGCAGAGCTCCACGGCTACTCCGCTTCAGTGGATATCAGGGCGGGGGTCAGCTTTTAGACACTGCCGTCTCATCACGTGAGTCCAGCAGAGCCTTTGTTTAGGTAATCCATGCAATACCTTCTCAGCGGGGGCTCCCTCTCTGTAGTGCTCTTGTTTCTTTTCTTTTTCTTTGTGCTCCAGCATGTTCGGAATAATTATGCAAGTGCCGGTTTTTATACTGCGGAGCACACATAAATGAATTTTATCAGTTGAAGTAAACCTTTTATGTTATTTGTGTAGTTTTGTGTGATTTCAGTCACCGTTTATCATTTATATTTACAAACCTCAAGACAAAAATAAAAATCAACTTTTACAATGAAGCTAAACAAAGCTATGTCAAGTACAAGTGAAAATTTAACAGGATTTGTACTTATGGAAATGATATTAAAAAATATCACATATATCAATCAGCTTATATAGAAGCCCATAGGGTTTATTTCATTCATTCATTGTCTGTAAACGCTTATCCAGTTCAGGAGGGGGCGCCAGTCCTTCACAGGGCAAAACACACTCACACACTCACACCTATGGACACTTTCAAGTCACAAATCCACCTACCGACGTGTGTTTTTGGACTGTGGGAGGAAACCGGAGCACCCGGAGGAAACCCATGCAGACACAGAGAGAACACACCACACTCCTCACAGACAGTCACCCGGAGGAAACCCATGCAGACACAGGGAGAACACACCACACTCCTCACAGAGAGTCACCCGGAGGAAACCCACGCGGACACAGGGAGAACACACCACACTCCTCACAGACAGTCACCCGGAGGAAACCCATGCAGACACAGGGAGAACACACCACACTCCTCACAGACAGTCACTCAGAGGAAACCCACGCAGACACAGGGAGAACACACCACACTCCTCGCAGACAGTCACCCGGAGGAAACCCACGCAGACACAAGGAGAACACACCACACTCCTCACAGACAGTCACCCGGAGGAAACCCACGCAGACACAAGGAGAACACACCACACTCCTCACAGACAGTCACCCGGAGGAAACCCACGCAGACACAGGGAGAACACACCACACTCCTCACAGACAGTCACCCGGAGGAAACCCACGCAGACACAGGGAGAACACACCACACTCCTCACAGACAGTCACCCGGAGGAAACCCACGCAGACACAGAGAGAACACACCACACTCCTCACAGACAGTCACCCAGAGGAAACCCACGCAGACACAGGGAGAACACACGGTGTGTTCTCCCTGTGTCTGCGTGGGTTCCCTGTATCCAACATCTGTATCTAGTGATTCCAAGCCATCCTTCCAATATGCTGCAGAAACCTCATCACTCTGTGGTGATCATGTTGAGTTAACTTGGATATGTCCAGTGTTGAATGGTGACATTAAGGTCAAACATGGACAAGGTGTTAACCGGAATTTGCTCCTCTTTGCTGCAGGAACAGCTTCTCCCTTCTGGGAAGCTTTTACATTAGATATTTAAACATTTCTGAGTGCATTTGATGGCATTCAGCCATGAGAGCATTAGTATAGACAGGTGCTGATGCTGGGTGTATTAGTTCTTGACCATGAGCACAACTCAAACCACAAACTGTAGAGAACTGGAAGTGGACGTGTTGACTTTAGGCTCATGTGTAGCTGCTTCACAGCGTGTCATTCTTTTCATCAGGACTATTCTATGGGTGCACGCGGAAACACATGACTTCGTTCATAAGCGTTTTACAGGTATGATGGGTGGCAGTGAGTGTGTTAGATCGTCCAATGGTGGACAAAAGTGTCTGTGTGTGTGACTGACTGTGCATGTTTATATCTACTTGTGAGGTCTTGTGTCTGTGAAATCGTCCACTGGTGTGTGTCAATGAATGGGTGAGTGTGTGAAACTGTCCACAGGTGTGTGAGTGAGTGACATGTATGGGTTGACGTGGTTACAGAAGATGAGTGAATGGATGCATGAATGTTATTCAGACACTAAACTAGGTAAACAAATGCTAAGAGGAGTAAAGACGTGTGCATATTTGAATGATCATGCCCACCCCTTCGCTCCCTCTCTCTTTGTCTCTCATTGTCTCCCTCTGACTCTTTATGTGATGCTTGAGCTCAGCACATTGCAGGTTTTGTGCTTTGTTCTCAGTTTCTTTGCCTGTACACCCCTCACCGCAAACTCTCTGCCCTTCTCTTGCTCTTTCATTCCTCAGATGATGCAATTGGACCAGAATAGTGTGGGCCTTTTTTTTTTTTCATGTCACCATCCTTTCCTTTCGTTCCCTTCCTCTAATTTCACCGCTTCAAAGGATCGACGCGTATAGCTGTCTTTCCCTCTCCGCTTTCCCCTTCTCACTCTTCTCTCTTGTGGGCGATGCCTGTGGCCCTGGAGCAGTGGATATCCATCGTGGCTGTGGGTGACCCAGAATAGAAGCTGTATTTCTGGGCGCTTTGTCTCCCTGAGGGCACCTGAGCAGGTGAAGTCATGAGGCTGACAGCACTTAAAGATCAGCCATGTGGGAGCCAGCAGCTGAGGCTGTGCTTCCTCATCCATCTCCACGATGAACCCACCACCTCCGAATGAGCCCCCTCCAGCCCCCTGTCACAGGACCCTCTCTCTTGGAAGTTTTTTTTTTCTTCTGTGTCCTGTTCATATACAGATTGTGACGGTTTGAACACATTTGGTCAAGTCCCATGTATTGTTCAGTGAAGGGAAAGACATATAAAAGTTTCACACATGGCATAACCTTTGCAAATGGGTCACTTTAACTGTCCCGCCCCCTCGTTCGAGTCTGTCGGAGAAATAAGAGAACAGAGCAAAAACATCTAAAGACCAGAGTTTCTGCTCCTCACTCCTCCCTGCTGCCGTTATCATTATCATTTAAAGGACCAAGTATTGTAACCTCCCGTTCTTGACAGGGGGGGAACGCTGCTGTGGGTTTTTTTGATCCTTGTGGTATTTTGATCAAAGCAGGTCATATACGTTTCATTACGAACAGTGTTCACTTCTGAAAAAAGGGGGAGAATATGTCCCTCTTAACTGTAACGGCTCTTGACAGATGCACATATAACAGTTCAAGTGTGGTCTAAGAACCACACATGGGCAATACAAATGAATGTGTTATATTTTGGCACATAGATCATGGAATATTTGCCAAGCATCTGTGCCCTGATTGGTTTGGCTAAATTCAAATTGACAAACCAATGAAAAGAAGCAGAAATGAAGAAAGGTGTCACACTTTGCATTTTTTGGCCATTATTATTATTATTACTCATTCATTCATTCATTCATTCATTGTCTGTAACCCTTATCCAGTTCAGGGTCATGGTGGGTCCAGAGCCTACCTGGAATCATTGGGCGCAAGGAGGGAATACACCCTGGAGGGGGCGCCAGTCCTTCACAGGGCAACACACACTCACACATTCACTCGTACACTCACACCTACGGACACTTTTAAGTCACCAATCCACCTACCAACGTGTGTTTTTGGACTGTGGGAGGAAACCGGAGCACCCGGAGGAAACCCACGCGGACACTGGGAGAACACACCACACTCCTCACAGACAGTCACCCGGAGGAAACCCACACAGACACAGGGAGAACACACCACACTCCTCACAGACAGTCACCCGGAGGAAACCCACGCAGACACAGGGAGAACACACCACACTCCTCACAGACAGTCACCCGGAGGAAACCCACGCAGACACAGGGAGAACACACCACACTCCTCACAGACAGTCACCCGGAGGAAACCCACGCAGACACAGGGAGAACACACCACACTCCTCACAGACAATCACCCGGAGGAAACCCACGCAGACACAGGGAGAACACACCACACTCCTCACAGACAGTCACCCGGAGGAAACCCACACAGACACAGGGAGAACACACCACACTGCTCACAGACAGTCAACCGGAGGAAACCCACGCAGACACAGAGAGAACACATCACATTCCTCACAGACAGTCACCCGAAGGAAACCCACGCAGACACAGGGAGAACACACCACACTCCTCACAGACAGTCACCCGGAGGAAACCCATGCAGACACAGGGAGAACACACCACACTCCTCACAGACAGTCACCTGGAGGAAACCCACGCAGACACAGAGAGAACACACCACACTCCTCACAGACAGTCACCCGGAGCGGGAATCGAACCTACAACATCCAGGTCCCTGGAGCTGTGTGACTGCGACACCTACCTGCTGTGCCACCGTACCGCCTATTATTATTATTATTATTATTATTATTATTATTATTATTATTTTATATGTCCATTTAAATTTTTTATTGAACAAATATTTCGTATAAAAGTCTGACTGATAAAACAGTTCTGTATGTAATCCCAGACATGAAGAACATATGATAAATTACCTTAACAACGTCCAGCATACGTCAGAGGCCCCAGTCAAACCCTGTAACTTTGAGCAGAGCTCGGCTGAAAACCAGTGAACTGTGTTTAAGCCGTAGAGATGTAAACACATTAATGCGTGTGAAGTGTGTCCTGATTCTGCTCTCAACTCTCCGACCCCTTAAACGCTTGAACCCATAGGCCCCTTTTGCTCAACTACACCAACAACATCAGTGTGTGCACACTCAAATGAAGGGTTTAGCACTTAGGGTAAGAATTTGGTCGAGGGAAAAGCCTGCAGAGAAATCCCGGGTTTAGGTTCCAAAAAGGGGGTCATATCCAGGGCAGAGAGGACGTCTGGTCGGCCTACATTAACTGCTCCAGAATTGTAGCATTAACTCAACATGTTGGCATTAGCCTTTAGCTCTAGTTAGCGACATTAGCCTCAAAGCTCCAGTGCTAAAAGAAACTTCCCACATCAAATATGTCTTAACACAGCAACTAAGGAGAAGAATTGCCTTTTGGCTAAACTATCACTTTACTTTGGGGCAGTCTGTAATTTCTCCCACTCAACTAGGTGCTAATTGGAGTAGCCAATTTTTGCTAACCCAGAAAATGAGGGTTGTTGTGCGTGCGCTAGGTCTAGGAAGTTGTTGACTTTTCACTGTGGGTAAAGTGTGTTTTTCAGTGAGTGCTGCGACTCTGTCCCAGTTATTTTCTTGCTTCTGTGCATTACATTTACGCACAAATGAGAGCACAGTGGACGGGGGGAAACGAACGCGATGCCCATTAGCGTAGCGTCCTCATTGTGTGTGAGTGTGTGTGTGTGTGTGTGTGTGTGTGAGTGTGCACAACACAGATGCCTTGTTTGTGCATGTCTTATGCCGGTACCAAGGATAGAAAATAATAATAATTCCCAAGGAGTTTAATAATGCGGCTTTGGCAATGAGGCGGCTAATGAAGAGAAAGTGTAATTGTGGAGCAGGCTGCGTATCGTGTGGAAATGATCAGAGGCAGTCCGGCTTGCTGCTGGGCTTAAAGCACCTCATGCATATTACAGCTTTCTGCAGGAAATGGATGTACCTCAGGTAATAAATAACGTTCACTTATGTGTAATGGTTGATAAAGTTAGCGAGGGGAGAAGTCCAGTCTGTGCCGCATGTAATTTACTGCTAGGCTGCGGCCTGCTGAACTTTTCAGGAAGACTCTGCGCTTGCTTTATTGCATAGCAATCATCCATTCTCCTTATTCAGGCAAATTTGAGCTGGAGATCAGTCGTGGGGCTTGGTGTTCCTCGGAGTGATATCAATGGTTATTCCACAGAGCACCTGGGTTCCTCTCGCAGAGCCTGGCTCGTCCTTAGAGGTGCCATTAGAGGCGTTTGTGACTGATGGCGGTGTTTTAGTAATTACTTACAGCAGGCTTATTAGAGATGGAAATGAGGCTGCCATTTTAGGGGTCAGCCTGTGAATTCCCAGCGCAGGAATGGTGATTAGTTAAAGTCCCCCAGACAAAAACTTTAGCATCGCCGAAGTAAAACAAATTCTGGAAGGTTTGTGCTCATTAGCTCGGTTCGGGATCATGGAAAACAGCATGGTTTAAAAACAAATCACATGTCCAAAAGTGTGTGGACACCCCTCCCTTATAATTGGTTATTTTAGCAGCTATAAAGCAACACTAGGTAGTGTTTTTACCTTAAAATTACAGCTTCAAAATAATTGTGATGCTCCACTGACCTGTAACAGAGGGAATAGAGCCTCTGTCACTGCCATTCTGAGCTGAGCACTGCAGAAACCACACTATGTAACTTGAGGAGGAGGGTACCGTAGGTGAATAAAGTATATCAGTTATTTAGGAAGGCTAATATACTCTTTTAACCCTTTACCCACCCGTGTTTTCATGCTCCTAATTGTTTGCCCCTTTCCATTGTTTCTCTCCACCACTTCGTATCTCTGTAATACCAAATTGCTTTCCTTCTTTTCCCACCTCTTTCTTGACCTCCTGCTGTGCATGCTGCTCTAGTTGGAGGCCCAGTGTCCTCGTCTTTCAGCAGACTAGGCAGTGAAGTGTGATGTTCCAGTGTGTTAAAGCCCCCCTGCTGTAACCTCCCCCCTATACAGACCTCCTCTCCAGCATCCTTGCTCTTCCTCAGGCTGGAGCATGTGTTGTACAGCGCTCATTTGTTATCTCCGGACACTTCCCCCAGTCTGCAGCCGACTGCCAATAGCACAGAGCAGTGATTGATTACCTTTGTCATAAACATTAGTGTGGGTTTGGATGGTCTGCTTGTTCGCTGGGTGGAGATACGCTGCTCTTTGCTCTGAACATGCATCATTAGCACAGCTTGTGGTAATGCACATTAAAATGTCAAAGCCATGGTATAGACATATATACCTCGCACACGTTATTTATATTAGGAGTATAAACCAGGGGGTTGTTCTAAGCTTTACGCTAGATACTGGGACATTACTCTGAGTATTTGATTTAATACAGCAACAAAAACATTAGTGAGGCCTGATATTGATGTTGAATGATTAGTTCTTGAAAGGTATTCCATGGAGCTCTATCACGCCATTGACTGCAGGACCTGGTGGGGTTGAACTCATGTGCAGCTGCTCCACAGTGGCTTTAAACCATGGTCAGGGCCTTTCTTGGAGATTATTCACTTGCCAGTGAATACAAAGTGTACTGTGTTTAGATGAGCAGTGTTAATCAGTATATAGAGTGGTCCAATTTATTCGTTGGTCAAAAAATAATTAATTATTAATTCCTTCATTCATTATCTGTAACCCTTATCCAGTTCAGGGTCGCGGTGGGTCCAGAGTCTACCTGGAATCATTGGGCGCAAGGTGGGAATACAGCCTGGAGGGGGCACCAGCCCTTCACAGGGCAACACACACACACTCACACACTCACTCACACCTACGGACACTTTTGAGTCGCCAATCCACCAACCAACGTGTGTTTTTGGACTGTGAGAGGAAACCGAAACACCCGGAGGAAACCCACACAGACACAGGGGGAACACACCAGAAATGTACACCCAGTAAACAAGGAACGTCCCTGGATGTTCAAAATAGCTCTAAAAGTAGTCTGTCAAGGACATATTATAAACGTCAATGGACGTCCAAAATCCATCTTAATAAGTTAGTTAAGTGGTGACCAATCGATAACGTCAGTGGACGTCCAAAACGCATTTTATACAAGTAATTTATTTCAGGACCAATTAATAACGTCAACGGACGTCCAAAATACGTCTAATAGTCGTCTTTTCAATGTCTGTGTTTGGACGTCTTTTCAACTTTCATTTTCAACCTTAAGAGAACGTTGATTAGACGGCAGTCATTACGTTATTTCAACGTTGAATCAACGGCTAAATGTTTACTGGGCCTACAATGACTACAAAACAAAAACCACACTGGACACTTCACCTAGTAAAACTAAACACCGACAGACTCGTCTTAGGAACACACACATAAATATATGAGCTGAAGCCAAGCACCTGGGAAACAATAACAGGGAAGTCGTGACAGCGAAGTGGCAATAGGTTAATGAGGGGATGAAGAAACAGACATATGGCTAAGTAAACATTCACAAACCACAGGAGGAGGTCAAAACACTATGGAAAGATACAGATACAGAAATGATATGATAGGGATAAAACAGGAGCAGGAAGGAACCCCTGTGACAGGAAGTCATAAAATTACAGAATCTTAACATTGCATTATATATTTGTATAGGTATGTGTCACTGAATAGGGAATGAGGAGCCATTTGAGTTTCATCCAGTGACAGAAAGACTCTTCTTCGTCCACACGAGAACAGTGACAACAGCATTCTCAAAAATCCCTGCCTTGGAGAGTCAGCTACAAAAATGTTTTAGTGTGGACGGGAGGCCAAAAGCAGACCAAACCTCAGTTTTTAAGAATAAATGGATCAATGTTGGTGTCTCAAAAGAGCAACCCATCCTCCTCTGATCAACACCAGCACAAAACAATGAACAAAAGACATTTAAAAAGATAAATATCCCACAAATCTTAAAGGATAAATATCCCACACCTGAGGTTACACATATTATATGGTTGACGGATGTGGAACAGGCCCTTATTTTCCAAAACACCCACCGCCTCACGGACCAATCCTCTTTAATGTAAATTCACACTGGTCTTCCTGACTAAGACCTTATGTGGCCCCACTGGCACCGTTAATGCATGCCCAGCGTCACCAGTTTTTATTGTCTTTACACATGACATTAACAACACTACATCAACATATGCACCAACCTTCCTTTGTTTTTACCCACTGTACTACACTTGTACTACTGCCAATAATAAATATATTTGAATCAAATGTCCCACGTAAACCTGACAAGTCTGGTCTGGTCTAACCTAAACGATACTAAAAGCTAGTGCCTTAAAATCTGAATTATTTACATGTACATTTACAGCATTTTGTAAATGCTCTTATCCAGTTCAATATGAAGCTACAATCAGTGCTTATGAAAGTGCCTGGGACAAACTACTTATGAAATTAAGACAAATTCATTAGTGGTCATTAAAATACTGCACAAAGAGATGAGTTTTCAGTCTGCGTTTGAAGGCTGAGGTTCGACAGCTAGTAGAAGTTAATTCCGCCATCTGGGAGCCATGACAGGGAATATCTTTATGCTCATCTCCCATGGGAGTCGAAAGATGATGGTTCAAGCCAGGCCATACTTAAAGCACAAATCACTCGAGGGCCGGATCATGTTTTGACCAATGCCGTCGTGTAGGGATGGGCTGGTCCACTCTTGGCTTTGATCAGTGTTGGCTAGAGAAACTTTGTATCAGGCGATAGTTAATAAAGTGAATTTTACTGAAAGCAATTAAGCTTTTGGCTGCCATGGTGCTCGCTTGAGCACGGTGTTAAAAAAAAGTATGATTCTCCTAAATTGAGCGTGGCATTAACTGAATTAGCTATATTGCTTACATAGAGATATCAGCCCTCAGAGCTGCTCTCGTAATTGACATGCTGTTTGGGCTCAGTGTAACAGGCTAAACGCAGTGGAGAACATTTGAGCTTTTATGGATGACTTTTATGTTTCGCTCCACGGAGACCCACACACTGTGACCCGGAGTTAACTACGGCTCCTTCAAGACTCTCTTTATCTTTCAGAATTGGTGTAAGGAAATTGAAGGGGCCCATATCACAGAAAGGATGGAAATTCATCTTGCTTTGATGAAATAAAAAGAATATCCTGTTTCAAAACACTTTCCATGCTGCATACAGTCCTTACACGGAAGCACAGCTGTGACAACAGTCTGGTTTAAATTGCGTGTTTCTGTGATGTCACAGAAAGTAAAGCAAACAAACAAACAATCAATCATTTTCCAAAACAATAGCTTAGCTCCCACTGAATCTCAGGGCTAGAGGAACAGGGCAGCCTTGCCCTTAAGCGAGGGAAGGACTCAGGACTTGGGGTGGGGGGTACTACCCAAGCTTTTGCTCAACATTTGGATCCAGTGATCTACCAAATGAGCAACACGCTGTTTCTCCTGGTGGGAGTTCCCCCTCTTGAAATGACCCACCATTCTGGTTTCTGAGATTCAGGAGTTCTTTTTACACCAGAGGCTGGATCTGTGGTTGGGCAGAGAAGTGCTAACAGCTTGGACTTGAATGGTTTACAAGACAGGGCCAATCAAAACAGCTTATTTACATGTGTCAGTCTGAAAGGCACAGTAATCAAACAATCACTGTGCTTATAAACTATATACTGCACAGTTTTGGTGGTTCCACCATTTTGCAGTGTTCGAAAACATGGTGCACTCAAACAATCCCACAATGCACCACAAAACGGAGTGTACAACCCATGTAACCACTATAATAGAGCACTATGTTGTGAATGATATAGGGAATATGTTTCATTCTAAAGATGTTGGCCATGATATGAATCTAGAAACGTAAATGGGATGCTCTGGAGCAGCTGTACATGAGCTTAAGGTCTCCGCACTAAGCTCCAGTATGTAACCCTTTCAATACTGGACTGTGGAGCAGTGGAACTGTGTTCTCTGGAGTGGCTGAGCCCTATTCAGTAGATTTTGGAAGAACTGGAGTGGCGTTTGGGAGGTAAAGTAAAGCATCCAAAATCACTGTGACCTCACTAAAACTCTGTCATCAAATCCAAATATAAAAATGTAGGATATGTCCTCTTTAATGCAAAGGTTTCACTGCCTCTGTCAGAATCTAACAGCCACTGATTGACTCAGACTCCTCCACTTGTTTTACATTCTGCTATTCCACTTTTTGGTGTTTAAACTTGACCATATGTACCAAGTGTATTTTGTTTTCAGGGCCACCTTTGGCCCAGGCTTTGGGTTGCCATTTCCCTTTTTCATCCCCTCATCGGTCTGGAGGGGGGCCGGAGCCAAAACAAACACAGCAGACGGACAGTGATGGCAGGAATTCATATTCTCTTTTCATTCCTGCCTTGATCCTGCAGTAATGACATTTTATAGCGGATTGGGTGGGCTGGGGCTGTGCTGGAGAGCAGGAGGATAGGGGCTGGTGGATTGGCAGGAAGGATTTGGTTTTCCAATTACATGTAAATGAACATGGCCTGGGCTGTGGTGAACCCCCTGATCGGGCGGCGTGATGAACTCTTCGTTCCCCCTGAAAAATAAAAAAAAAGGAAGTCCTTCTCCCTGTGGAGGAGCCCAAGCAGCCTGCCATTATTCCTGCCTCCGTAAGTGGCTTTTGTCACTTTAAAGCCAGGCTCCTCACAGAATCGGGCTCGGGGGCACGGGGAAAATTAAAAGGAGCAGAGCGAGACGCTCCCAGACTGATGATCAAGGCCGGTGCTCCACACACCTCCAGCTAAACCCACAACAACACACTCACACTCATACAGAGCTGGCAGATGTTGATCTTCCCCTAATGTTCACAAAGATGTTCATTATGTACACACTTGCAAATAATTGCAAATGAATGTTTGGCTTGATTCGAGGGTTAAAAAGTAGTGCACACTGATTTGGAATTGAGTTAAACAACTCCAGTGAATCTGCAAACTGCTTCTGACTGGATTCAGCAAATGAGCTTAAGAGCAGAGTTATTTAAGGGACTTCTTTTTTTTAAATATCACTTGTTCAGTGGATCTGCGCATCAGTGTGGGGATCTGGAGCCCACCAACCCACACACTGTGACCACCCAGTCGGTTCTGTGAACTACCTAAATCAGAAAATATGATAAAATGAGCTGTTCTGGTATTGTTCTGCTAGTTTAAAAAGTGAAAAAACGAGAATGGAGTAGAAAGAAAAGAGAGTGAAAATGCCTCACTGCTGTGCGCTCGGGGTCGGGGTGAACAGCGAGCGGCTCATTATCGTTTAAAGGAACAGGCACTGAAACTGGCCGCTCTGAACATGGCTGTTTACACAGGGGGAGAACACTGCTGTGGGGTTTGATTCTTGTGGGGTTTTGACATTTCATTACGATCCAGAGTATAGAGAAAGCCTGCAGAAGGATACAAGTTGGACTCATCCACATCCAGTCAAATCTAAGTCTGAACTGAGTTTTGAATCCCTTAGTTTCAGCTCTTGAGTCTCTGACGTTTGGACTGTTGAGGAGAGTTGCAGTCTGCTATGAGTATTGAGTCTCTGAGGTTTTGTGTACAATTTGAGTGTTGTGTGTCTGGCATTCTCAGGTGAGTGCCCAGCCTTGAGCGTCTAGAGGCCTTCTGTCTTCTGGTCAGACTGACACAGATTGGTATGGCATTATACCATTCATTCATTGCCTATAAGCGCTTTTCCAGTTCAGTGTAGCAGTGGGTCTGGAGCCTACCCAGAATCGCTGAATGGAAGATGGAAACACGCCCCCTTTTGGAGGCGCCAGTCCTTCACATATATATATATATATATATATATATAAAACGGAGCACCCGGAGGAAACCCACGCAGACACTGGGAGAACACACCACACTCCTCACAGACAGTCACCCGGAGGAAACCCACGCAGACACAGGGAGAACACACCACACTCCTCACAGACAGTCACCCAGAGGAAACCCACACAGACACTGGGAGAACACACCACACTCCTCACAGACAGTCACCCAGAGGAAACCCACACAGACACTGGGAGAACACACCACACTCCTCACAGACAGTCACCCAGAGGAAACCCACACAGACACAGGGAGAACACACCACACTCCTCACAGACAGTCACCCAGAGGAAACCCACGCAGACACAGAGAGAACACACCACACTCCTCACAGACAGTCACCCGGAGGAAACCCACGCAGACACAGAGAGAACACACCACACTCCTCACAGACAGTCACTCGGAGGAAACTCACGCAGACACAGAGAGAACACACCACACTCCTCACAGACAGTCACCCGGAGGAAACCCACGCAGACACAGGGAGAACACAGGAGGACTGTAACAAGTAAAGGAATGTTGTTGTTTATTTAGTCGTTTTGATCATGAGATCTGTGGTTTTAAATGAAATAAGCTTCTATTGGTCAGCGCAGGGTAACAGGCAGGGAGCATTTACAAATGGTGTGAGCCAAATAAAAATAAAACTCTGGGGAGAATGGTTTATATTTTTGCCATTGTGCAGCACTGCTTTATAAAGCATCATTTCCTTCAGCGGCACAGAGCCTTCATAAAGCAGGTGAAGCAAAGACAGCACCCCCCCACACACTCTGCCTGTCCCCTCTCTCTTGCTTTGTGTGATGCCGTGATTCCATTAAAGCCGAGTGCACAGCTCAGTGCCTGTGCGCAGCGTTCAGGCAGCAAACCAAATTGTTTGTCTTGGTGTTATTTCCGGCCGGTTGGGCCTGCTTGATGTGCTCGGCCTCTGTCACTTTTGTCTGGGGCCAGAGTGGTCCCGGCAGACTGGGCCTCCTCCCTGCATTGCAGGAGCGCTGACCCTCCCTGCTGTGGGGGTCTGGCCCTGCTGTGGGGGTCCACAAAAAGCTAGACAGCCTGCTTTAGACACTACCCTCCCTCACAGCCAGAACCAGCGGGCCTCCTTCATCAGCTTCTGCTGGAGCCTATTCATCTGCTCTGTCACGGAGAGTGTTTTGGGCTGTGGGAAGGGAGGGGTGGCTCTTTGTGTGTGTGTGTGTGTGTGTGTGTTATGGAAGAGTTATTGTAACCCTTTATGCAATTCAGATATCCAAATAGGAGGGGTGGGCACTGTGAAAGTACTGTGATGTAATTTATCACCACGCAGTTGTCAGAGCACATGAGGAAGTGTGGTCAGTGACCCCTAGTGTCCAGGCTGTTTCAGTGATTCTGAACGA